>NW_028261382.1:86268288-86370788 GCF_051295495.1 Thamnophis sirtalis
GTTCCAATGGCCAGACCCTCTCCGTGGTCATGTGATCAAACTTCAGGTATTGGGCAACATGGCCGCATTATGGCAGTTTCCACATCCTGTGGTCACACAACCATATTTTATGATGTTTTGCTGAAAAACAGGACCAACTTCCCGTTTTCAGCACGACTGCATCCATGGTGAACCAATGGTTTGCTTAATAGTAGTGGAAGCCCCTTTATGACTGCTGCGTTTGCTTAACGATTACTACAAAGAGGTTGTAAAATCAGGTCGGTCACATGATCAGCCCATTTTATGACTTACTGTCATAATGAGCAGGTTCCCTTGTTGTCATATGACAAGGGTTACCTTCAGGTTAAAGATGGCTTGCCAGGGAATTGTTGGGATCCCCACAGATCTTTTGGTTGTCAATAGATAATTGTCATCAGATTCAATGTGAAAAGCCCAGATTTTAGGAATGCAATTAGTCCACGCTGTTTTAAGACACGCCCCCTTGTCAAGGCTTAATACCAAATATACGCTACCACCTATTTACTCTTTGAGATCTCACCACAAAATATTCATGGGAGAAACCATGCCACTGCATCAGTGGCGGGTTTCAAAATTTTTTCGAACCTACTCTGTGGGTGTGGCCTCCTTTGTGGGAGTGGCTTGCCACCCATGTGACCAGATGGGAGTGGCTTGCCACCCATGTGACCGGATGGGAGTGGCTTGCCACCCATGTGACCAGATATGAAGATGCCGACGACACTTGTCAGAACCACCTTAAATTACCTCACACACAGCACTGGCATGCATAAGAATATGATGTAAACTTGTTTTTTAAAAGGCATCTTTGGTTTGCGTTAAAATAACTTCAACACACACAATGTTCTGATTGCACCACAAACGCAGTAGTCATCCTTACCTTTCACAGAGGCACTGAGTTTTATAAATATGAGCATGATAGTGTAGAATAATCATATCCAAGGACCAGTGGTGGGTTTCAAAAATTTTTGTAACCTCTTCTGTAGGTGTGGCCTGCTTTCCGGGTCCACTGGTGGAACCTCTTCTAACCGGTTCAGTAGATTTGACCAACCGGTTCTACCGAATAAGTGCGAACTGGTAGGAACCCACCTCTACACTGCATGAAATACAGCATTTGGATATAGCTTGTCCTCACCAACCCCGCTCCCTCCCTTATTTAGAAGATTTTATTCTTTACTGCAGCTCTGCAGTCCATATTTTTAGAAGATCAAGTATGCATTAGGGGAGTACTTGCAAAATATCGGCTATTGTCAAGTGAAACCTTAACGCAGCATCCCCCAATCTTTTCGACACCTGGGACCGGTTCCATGGAGAGAGATTTTTCCACAGACCGGAATGGGTGTGGTTCCATATGCTCCTGCATCCCACTGATGGCGCTTTGCTTGTTTGTTCAGCCCAGTTTTTGGCATGTCACAGCCGGGTACCAGTCCACGGACCGACGGTTGGGGACCCCTGCCTTACAGGGTATTGAAGGAAACCATCAGATTCCAAACACTGCAGGAAGCTGAGGAGGAAATGTGATATATTGACCCACAATTTGGGAGCACCATCACTTTTCTCTTTCCAAGAATTAATGCCATTTGTGGCTATAAAAGAGACAAGGACAATGTTTCAATTTGGCGTATTTGTTTAGCCAATATGAATGGAAGCAACCATTCATCTTGGGGAAAAGTCAATCCTGAAGAGAATGAAGAAAATAATATCATACAGGAATGCTTTTATTGATTTCCTCTGCCAAAGAGCTTATTTCATTCACTGAGACAACCTGAAATAGTTTAAGTGATTTGCCACTGATGGGGGAAAAAAAGGCAGGGAAGAATATTGTAATAAGGGGAGTTGTGGCAGTATAACTAAGTTCCCACGTTACTATAGTAAACCATAATGTGGCTTGTCAGAGTAGGTGATCCCAGGCACCGCACCTTACATATTCCAATTTATAGCTTAATATACCTGATTAATTAATTGAGAATAACAAGATCGAGCAAATCAGGGTGGTTTTTTTCTTTTTTTAGTTCCATGAAGAGTTAAAAAGCCACAGGAAAAAAGAAAGAGAATTGAAGAGACAAACGCTGAAGGGCAAGCAGTCTGGACTCACACATTTCACTCCTTTTTATTTTACAATATTTATATAATTTCACATTTACTGTATTGAGGTGGATGTGAGGTTTAGTAGGTCTGGGTCTGATCTGGGATTGAAGACACCATGAAAATCTATGTCAGTAGCCTTGTTCCATGATGAAGGAAAGCAAGATATGAATTTAGGATCAGCCTGGGTTTATCTCTCAGTTCTATCAAAAATTCTGCACAACACATTTTCTGTCAAAGTTAAGCTGGGATATTGAATGCTGCCTTCTGTCATCTACACCCAGAGGCAACAGGTTTCTCAAGACCTATCAGAAGAGGCCAAAAGTTAAACCTGGGATCTCTCTGTCTCGATCTTAAGAGTGTCTAGCAAAAGAGTGCACGTTTTGGGACACAAGAACAACTGTTCTTGTAAATAATAAATAATCCCTTCCAGAGGTCAAAATAACGGTAGTAATACAGTGGAATCCATAGACACAAAACTATGTAGTTAAGTATCAAACCAATACTTACAAATTGAATTAGACAAAATTAGACTTCTGGACAGGGGAAGGGAAATCAAGACTGAAAAAAGAGAATTGTTTTCAGAAGTTGGGCTTTCCCAATGGCGACCTTTTTTGTTACTCTAGAGATCTCAATCCCATCTCCGTTTACTTGATATCCATCCAAGAAGATGCGGTTATTTGGAAGTAATAGCAACTTTCAAGTAATCCATACTTGTAGTTCAGCCTCTACATCAAGTGAACATGCAAGTGCTCAGAACTGGATTTTGAGGGAATGGAAGTTAGTCCTGGGACAGGTTGACAATGTTCAGCCGTCCAGGAATGACTGGGTTGGACTCCCGTAAGCTTTATCTACTAGGTGCATCCTGAGTTGCAGTGAAGCACAATCTGGAAGGACAAATATTGTCCGCCCTACTTAAGATGAAACTATTTTTATTTCATGGACCTAACCCATAGGAAAAGCAAATAATTAAAGTATATTGGTGTTGAGTTCAACCCTGCGCTATATAACCAGCTTAAAGTTAGTGTAAAATCTCTTGAGTCATGTTCATCTCTTGATTGCTCTTGGTTGCTTCATGGTCAGTTCCAAGCAGTCTTCTTGGCTACTTGTCACTGTAGCATAGTATTTTTTGGGCAAGTATTAACTAAGGCAGACAGGAGCAATATAATATAATCTCCCTCCCTCCCTCCCTCCCTCCCTCCCTCCCTCCCTCTCTCTCTCTCTCTCTCTCTCCCTCTCTCTCTCTCTCTCTCTCACACACACACACACAGAGCGACAGAGACACACAGAGAGAGAGAGGATGAGAATGATGACATTTTTCTCCTTGCCTTTGCATATGTGGGAAATAGAAAAGAACTTATGTCCATTTTGCTAAGGGCTGAAAGTCACACTCTGTTTAATCAAAGTACATTCTCTCTCTCTCTCTCCCTCTCCCCCCTCTCTCTCACACACATAGAGCGACAGACAGACAGACAGACAGACACACACACACACACACACACACACAGGATGAGAATGATGACATTTTTCTCCTTGCCTTTGCATATGTGGGAAATAGAAAAGAACTTATGTCCATTTTGCTAAGGGCTGAAAGTCACACTCTGTTTAATCAAAGTACATTCTCTCTCTCTCTCTCCCTCTCCCCCCTCTCTCTCACACACATAGAGCGACAGACAGACAGACAGACAGACAGACACACACACACACACACACACAGGATGAGAATGATGACATTTTTCTCCTTGCCTTTGCATATGTGGGAAATAGAAAAGAACTTATGTCCATTTTGCTAAGGGCTGAAAGTCTCACTCTGTTTAATCAAAGTACATTCTCTCCCTCCCTCTCCCTCTCCCTCTCCCTCTCTCTCTCTCTCCCCCCCCCCCACAGACTATACAAGTAGACCTTGAGTTATGACCACAATTGAGCCCAAAATCTATATTGCTAAGTGAAACATTTGTTACGTGGGCATGCTCCTTTGTACCTTTTTTGTTTGCCACAGTTGCATTGCATTTGTTAAGTTAGTAACCTGGTTGTTAAGTGAATCTGACTTCCCCATTGACTTTGCTTGTCAGAAGGTCGCAAAGGGGGGGTCACATGGCCCCAGAACATTGCAGCTGTCATAAATCTGAGCCAGTTGCCAAGCATCTGAATTTTGATCATGTGACCATGGGGATGCTGCAATGGGCGTATGAAAAATGGTCCTAAGTCTCATTTTTCAGTGCTGTTGTAACTTTGAACAGTCACTAAATGAACTGTTGTAAGTCAAGGAATGCCTGTATACATTAGCCAATAAAATGCCTACATGCTGGTTTGCTCTTTCATATCAAGATGAATAATTAAGAGGAAAGTGTGAGAAACTCTATTCTAGCTTCATAATAGATTCTATTCTCTACTCTGTGAAGTTGATAACACTGACAGATGATGATTCATTCAAGGGCTCCCCAAATAAACTTTACTGAGCAAGACTCAAAAACTATCTTGCTATTGTATGACCAGCAGTTGATTTATTCTCAATGCAAGTATTGTTCAGCAAAAGCTCTCTAAGTCCCAGGGCCTATTTTGAGAGATATTCCAGAGAACCATTATCATGGCTTAAATATTGCAGCCATGTCCCTTTGAGCACCATCTTCACATTATTGTCCTTTCCACCGAGTCCCTCAACCACCCTAAAGATAATTGAAAAAAACTGCAGTCCAAAGTTGCTGTGTAGCCTTTATTTTAAGAGAAAGACTGAAAGTAGACAAAACTGATACTGTAAAGTTATATCGGTTTGAATCAAAGAAATGATGATGGTTATTATAATGATGATGACGACATATACTCTTTATCTGATGTATTTTCACCACTCTGTATGGTAGTAAGTAGCTGAATCTCTCTCTCTCTCTCTCTCTCTCTCTCTCCCATCATCATCATCATATCTATCTATCTATCTATCTATCTATCTATCTATCTATCTATCTATCTATCTATCTATCTATCTATCTATCATCTATCTATCTATCTATCTATCTATCTATCTATCTATCTCTATCTCTATCATCTATCTATCTATCTATCTATCTATCTATCATCTATCTATCTATCTATCATCTATCTGTCTGTCTGTCTGTCTGTCTGTCTGTCTGTCTGTCTATCTATCTATCTATCTATCTATCTATCTATCTATCTATCTATCTATCTATCTATCTATCTATCTATCTATCTATCTATCAATCTATCGATCAGCCAAATCCACTCACTCATCATGAAATCTCCAGAATGGTAAAGCCTACAATTTGGCAGGTACGTTCCTTTTGGCTTCTAAGTGCTTGCTAAGAAAGGATTGTTCGAAATGACCATCATATCATTCGTATTTCATATACAGTACATTCATATACAATATATTAGCATGCTCTGATGCTAAGGCGTTACACGTTCTACTCCCCCTCCCCACATAAAAAGTTCCAACTGCCACTTGCCTCACATTCCGTTACCTCAGTTCAAACTGACAGACGTTCCACTCCTTCACTCAGGAGTGGTCTGGGGTTCCTTACAGTACTAAACATTGCTACCTCACAGCAAAACGTCTACGCCTTCCACCTATGGAACTGCTTCCAAACTCAAGGTGGTGGGAAAGATATTCTCTTATGAGTTTCAATCACCGACCACCACTGAGTCAACAGATTGTTAACTGAATTTCACCTGCATGCTGTCCCAGCCCCAACTCACTTCTTACACGGACTTCCTCAGTTCAGACGAATCTGTTCCTTCCACTGTAACACTACTTCCTGCTGCCAGGAAGTACAATGGATGCTTCAAAATGCATCTTTTGGAGCCAGAGAAGTGAAGGAAGGAAATTTTATGCCAACATTCAAAGTGCAGGGGCAGGTCTACCACAGGATAGGGAGTATCATGGCCGGGTCTCAGCAACAGCCTTCATTTCTCCAGATATACTTTGTTGGTGATGATGACAATGAGAGTCTGTCAAGACCATGGGGATGCTACAATGGTCATAAGTGTGAAAAATGGTCATAAGTAGTGAAGCATGGGTATCCAGCTGTGTACCTATATACGTTAGGTAGCTACGTAAGTGAAAGAGAATGGCTCAACTTGATCTTCTTAACAACTTCAAGGCACAGCAAGGACAATACTTCTTGAGTTACACCCCAGGCATTAGCTTCAAACACAATAGACCTCGTATTAGAAACAATTAGGAATTTGCCATAATCTGAGTTTGTGATCAATATCTGATCAGCAGCAGTTCTCCAGAACTTCAGCCATGAAACTATTCAGATTATATGGAGTTTGAAATGAGGAATTGAAGGTGGCCCTTCCTCTTCAGAGTGGGACAACTTGCTACCGCCAACTCATGGTGGGATAACCCACCACCGGACAATTCAGCAAATGCAAAAGTTAATTTCAATGGAACTGTGGCCAATAATAATAAAATGAAGAGGTCAATCCAGAAATTCGAGAATTATATTAATGTTGACAAAAACATGGTCACAAGTAATAAACGTAACAGAATGAAATGATTAATACGGCATTGAATTGTATCACGGTGAGTTGATCTACAGTGAGTTGGCCATGGCAAGTTGTCCTGTGGCATGTTGGCTGCCATGGTGAGTTGGGTACAGCAACTTCTCCACTGAACAATGGCTCTCCTTTAAGAAAAAAAAAACCTTATTGAGAATTGGCCCATTTAAGTCCAGTACTGCTGATTTTGAATGGCAATTACTTGCCCTAGAACAGTGTTTCTCAACCTTGGCTACTTGAAGATGTCTGGACTTCAACTCCCAGAATTCCCCAGCCAGCAAATGCTGGCTGAGGAATTCTGGGAGTTGAAGTCCAGACATCTTCAAGTTGCCAAGGTTGAGAAACACTGCCCTAGAATCATCCCATACCTTTTTCTAGCTGAAGATGAACATAACTTGGATCTTTCACAAGCAAATTTGTGGTGAACCATTGAAATACTGCCTCTCTCTCAATCAATGGAGATAAAAGGACCACAGTATATTTGCTTTCTTTAAAAAGACAAAACAGGGTGTTGTTTCTAAAAGACAAAACAGTTATATCTGCTAGAAACCACATCATTTCTAATTTAAGTTTTAAAAGCTGGGAAACTATCTCTTTCAGACAGATTATGCATCAGCATTTTCAGTAGACCATACAGGAAACAATACTACATGAACTAATTCTACTTTAATTATAAGACAAATTGACAAAATCTTTCAAGTCTGAAGGTACAAACTTACTTCCCACTGTCTCTTTTATAGACGGGGAAGGTGTCCCCTTGTGTCTCTTTTTCCACCCATTGCACAGCTACAGGCTATGGCCTCTCTTATCTAGCCATTCCCTAGGCAGTACCATTCTCCCTGCACCCATTTGCCAAGGTCATTCCTACATGCTATTTTATTATCCCTTCCCCGTAAAGCAAGGCTGGGATTGATAAGTATTTTTTTTTTAAAAAAAATCAAACTATTTAAAACTTACAGTGGAGCAGAGCTCACTGCTGACCTATCTACTCCCTACCCTGGTTCTCTTTTTCCTTCTGCACCTGCTCCTCACCCCCACCCCCATTTCCCCTCCCTGAAGCCATTCAAAATTTGGAAGAAATAAATCTCTCTACACTAATTCCAGGAAAGTTTGATCCTCGTCAGCGCAGAACAAATAAAAGAGCTGAACTGGCCTGACATTTTACTGCAGAAGAGAGGTCGTTTTCAGCCCCTAATAAAAAGGATTTGACACAGGCTAATAAAGAGAAATGAATTCCTCTAATGGCCTAATTTAGCACATTCAGCACTGTTCTGCTTGCAAGTGAGCCAGGAGGGAACTGCCAAGAGAGAGAGGGAGAAGAGAAGTGAATGGCATGAAATAGAGGGGGAGAAAGCAGGATTTCAAAAGACTAATCAGTACTTCTCATCCACTATTCTAAAAAAGCAACAGGCAGGGATGGGTGTTCTCCGTGAAACAAAAGGCCATTTGCCAAAGTTTGCTCTACCTGAAAAAGAAAGCATACTGGCCTCCCCCCCAGATTGCTAGGCTGTTATCCTCACAAAAATCCAGTGGTGAAGATCTCATTATCCCTTCAATAATTAAGGAAGGAGAGAAGAAAGAGAAGAAAGGGGGGTAGGAAGGAGGGAGGGAAGCAAGGAGGGAAGGAAGGAGGGAAGGAAGGAGAGAAGGAGAGAAGAAAGGAGGGAAGGAAGGAGGGAAGGAAGGAGAGGAGAAAGGAGGGAAGGAAGGAGGGAAGGAAGCAGGGAATGTAGGAGAGAAGGAAGGGGGGAAGGAAGGAGGGAAGGAAGGAGAGGAGAGAAGAAAGGAGGGAAGGAAGGAGGGAAGGAAGGAGAGGAGAAAGGAGGGAAGGAAGGAGGGAAGGAAGCAGGGAATGTAGGAGAGAAGGAAGGGGGGAAGGAAGGAGGAAAGGAAAGGGGAAAGGAAGGAGAGAAGGAGAAAAGAAAGGAGAGAAGGAAGGAAGAAGGGAAGGAAGGAAGGGGAAGGAGGGAGGGAAGGAAGGGGAGTAGGAGAGAAGAAATGAGGGAAGGAAAGAGGGAGGGAGGGAAGAAGAAGTAGGACCATTGTAAGATAAGATGGATCTATGGGATGATAAAAAAGCAATCTTCAAGTATATTGTCAACAGTAGGGAAAATTGTTATAAATACATATTATTAATAACAGTTATGAGATTATATAATTGTGAATGTATATATGAAATTGATAAAATAAAAATAAAAATAAATAATTAGTTCCACCACTGAATTATTCTTAGCTTGGGATTTTCCCCCCCCTCCTGCATGTCGGAATCTGTATTCCTGTAATTTAAAATGAGTGTTTCTTATCTCATAGTGGCTCAATGGTTAGGACACTGAGACTCACACCGTTAAAGGTCTACAGCTCAAAAGGCAGTTTGAGACCTGTATACCACAAGATGGAATGAGCTCCTGCCACTTGCCCCAGCTTCTGCCAACCTAGCATTTTGGAAGCACGTAAATGCAAGTAGATTAATAGGTACCCGATAAAAGCACATTGAAGGTAACAGCGTTCTGTGTTTTACCATACAGTCTGTGCTGGCCACATGACCGTGGAAACATCTCTGGCCAATCCTGGCTCTTTAAGAAATGCTAATAAGCACCGCCCTCCAAAGTCAGTCATGACTAGCAGGGTAAAACCCATGGGGCTCACCTTTACCTTATCACATACTCTGGCACGACAGAGAATAGGTTTTGCTCTCCTTGTGACAAGTTCTTCAAATTTTTGAAAGTTCACATTGTTGTAAGAGCCGAGGTGGCGCAGTGGTTAAATGCAGCACTGCAGGCTACTTCAGCTGACTGCTAGTTCGGCAGTTCGGCTGTTCAAATCTCACCGGCTCAAGGTTGACTCAGCCTTCCATCCTTCCGAGGTGGGTAAAATGAGGACCCCGATTGTTGGGGGCAATATGCTGACTCTGTAAACCGCTTAGAGAGGGCTGAAAGCCCTCTGAAGCGGTATATAAGTCTAACTACTATTGCTATTGCTATTTTCATTAATCTTTTCTCAAGATTAAGCATACCCAGATCCCTCAGCTTCTCCTTGGGTGATATAATTCCCATAGATCAACCTCACTGCCCTTCTTTACACCGAATCCAGTTTCTCTGAACTATTTTTAAATTATGATGTCCAGAACTGGGCACAATAGTTTAGTTGCTATCTGACTACTGTGAAATATTATTTCGTTTGATTTGGAAACTATACATCTACAATGAAGCCTAAAATCACATTGTTCTCAGCCACATTGTACTTTGACTTGTGATCAACTACAGTTGGAAAATCCTTTGGATGTATATTATTACTAAATCAAATGATATCCTCAGTTAAATGCCCGTGAAGCTGTTCATTTTGATATGTTTACTCACTTCCCTAATAAGTCAAGATCATTCTGAATTTTCTTCGTGTCTTTTACTTATTCCACCCACTTTTATATTTTCTGCAAAGTTTATTAAGAGTCCCTCCACCTTTTTATCTAAATCATGAATGAGAATGGTGAAGAAATTGAGCACCAGGACTGAACCTGATGTGCCAATTGGATATCACATCCCAGTTTATTAAATAACCATTGATGTCAGTCTTCAGCATGGTTTTCAAGCCCACTGTGAATCCACTGCCATTCATTCTGTACTGAACGATCTTGTAGTCACGGATATTTTGTAAAATGCTTTGCTGATGCCAAGTTGTATTGCATCCACAGCCTCTCCAATCTATGAAGTTACTCAAACAAAAAATGAAGCAATATGATCATCATTGGCTCTACTGCTTTTGTTCGTTTGTATATTTACTGAAAACAGTATCATGTGATGTCAAAGTCAAGCTCGATTTAAAAAAAAAATGAAAAGCAATATACAAAACTCATAAATAAATTTGAAGAGCTCCTCTGGGTTAGGTAAATGAGCAATAGATGTTATAGATTGAAAGTAGTGTTCTGAATTATAAGTATCTGTAAGCCATCACAGGTCTTTAGGGAGTTGGTTGTCTATAAACAACAACAAAATAATTGATAGCATGTTAGGCTATAGTTGCTATCTTAGGATTTATGCAAAGTCAAGTAATAATTGATATTGCTACTTCATGCATGGCAGTGTTTTTGCAGCAGCTTAAACCTTACATGTAGAAGAAAAATAAATTAGAATCAAAAGGGGATTCTAATATCCCAAATGTCTTCTATGGTATCTTTTGCAGAAAGAAAGAAACTTGGACTGATCTTCAGAGCAGTTTTGATCCAGCTTTGGGTCAAACCAACCAGAGGAAAAACTCCCCTAGAATGTGGAAAGCATAGGAGCAGAAAGGATTTCTATAGGAGGAACGCAGAAGTTAGCTCACCAGATACAAGGGCTCTCCAAAATTAGTTCTGAAGGTAAAACAAGAGAGCAAGAATGGCCTTTGTGAAGTTCTTTTTATGGATGATAAAATTCCCAACACACTATAAACTCAATGCAGTAGCGTCCCAGCCATTCAACCTTTTTTTTTCCAGAGTGACCTCGGCCAGGAAAGTCGACCTCAATTATAGATCCAACCAACTGCGCTACAAGCGGACTGTGGGATACTCTTTGCCTTTCCCCATGAGTGACCCCGGAAGCTTATATCGACTGCAAGGGACTTTCCAGGCCATCACTAACCCAGGAAAAACACATAATTTAGCAGGGCATTAAACTCTGAAACTCCGTTAAAAAGCTAGACACTGCCATTGGTCTCTCTGTCACTTTGGAATTGCCTTTTTCCAAGAAGGTCAAAGGTCTCTATTCTTGGCTCATCATAGCTTGGCCAAGAAGCAAGGTGTACAAGTAGCTTCTTGTGGTATAATTTCAGATTATTTTGAGTTATTTTCCTGTGCATGTTGTTAGTATGTCATCACTATAGAACAAAACAAACAACATTGCATTTAATTTATTATTTAATTTATTAATCAAAGTGATGCTTGAAGGCAACTCTGGACTGCAGAACAATAGATTGGTTCTTTTGCCTGATTGGAATTTATCTAGCTAAGACTTAGACTCAATTGCTAAAGGCTATGAAGGTTTCAAGTGAATATTTCCTCTGACAAATGTTGAAATAGAAGAGATTGTAATGTAAAAACATCAGCAGATGGCTTTGGGACTGATTTTAAGGACTGCCTTTCTGTTTAGGTTTTATTAGGGATTTTTAAAAAAATAAAACAAGGCAATGTAAACCTAATTACAGTTTTTTTCGGGGGGGGGGGAATTTCTACTGAACATCAATGGAAAATGCTGCTACTGGTATTTCATGATATTCTGTCAAGTTTCGGAAATACAACTTTAAAGAGATTTGGAGGTTGGAAGCAGGGCTCTTTTAGTTTATACTGTTCTTGCTTACAAGAAGCAAAAAAGATTTAGCAATAGCAATAGCAGTTAGACTTATATACCGCTTCATAGGGCTTTCGCCCCTCTCTAAGCGGTTTACAGAGTCAGCCTATCGCCCCCACAGTCTGGGTCCTCATTTCACCCACCTCGGAAGGATGGAAGGCTGAGTCAACCTTGAGCCGGTGAGATTAGAACCGCTGAACTGCAGATAACAGTCAGCTGAAGTGGCCTGCAGTACTGCACCCTAACCACTGCGTCACCTCGGCTCTTTGGGTATCATCTTCTCAAGTGCAAAGAATGGGGACCGCACGCTAAATTCCAATTCATAACATCTTTTGCTCATGCCTATACACAATAATCTAGTCAACTAGAGATCAGCATTAAATTAGTGCTAGATAAGAGTTAACTAAATTCAAGGAGGTCTGGACTTTGATTGTTTGCGATGATGTAAGGACTCTAGACTGATTCCTCTCTTGACTCCACCCCAATCTGTTCTTCTCCTACATATCAAATCTTTCTGGAAGATTTTTGGTCTGTAGAATATTGTCAATGTCATATTGCCAATGGTTTTCTTTCTATCACAGAGGAACAATAGGCATGTTCCACGGCTTTGATTTGATTCCCACCTGCATGTAGTATCTTTCCCTTTCAGTTCCAGATTTGATAGCACTTGTTGAAGCCAGACAATTACTTCTGCAGTAAGACTTTTCCAAAGATTTTTAATTTGTAAGAGGGACAGTAGTCCCCCAAACTTCTCATGATGAATGATCAAAAATATCCCAGAATTGGCAAAGCTAGCTGTATTCAGAGTAGTTTCAAGTTTATTAGAATTTGTATGCCGCCCACTCCCATAGGGACTCTGGGCGGCTCACAACAGACAAGAAACATTTAATTAAAAAAAATAGAGATAAAAAAATAAAATACAGTATTAAAATTCATGTCACCCATTCCATCTAAGCGGGGCTGGATATCAATCAACAGCCCCAGGCCTGCCAGAACAGCCAGGTCTTGACGGCTTTACGGAAGGCTGGGAGAGTGGTAAGGGTCCGGATCTCTGCAGGTAGATCGTTCCACAGGGCCGGCGAATACTTTTGAAAGTATGATAGAAACTCAATAACTTACAGGTTTAAGATAACTGAGGGACATTCATAATGGTATGCATTTAAAATGCACTTTAACTCACTGTTCAGTGTTAAAAAACCCAAAGCAGGGAAGAATTAAAAAGCAATTGACAATAAATTAAAAACAATTAAAATTAATATGTATTCAATACAATTTTCTAAAAAATAACATGGTTAAAATAATTATCAGCTTCAGAGCTAAGATTCATTTGTATATTAATTTGGTCAGATCTGTTATAGAGACACATTTGCTTGCACGTGTACATGTTCACTATTCTTACATATTATTAAAATCAATGACTTTTGAGAAAGCCATTATTTAAATTTCAATAGGAAGAAACAATTATTATTTGACCCAATTCACTCTCAAAAACAACTGATGAAGTTTAATTCCAAAAGAAAGTAATTGAAATTATTTCCATTTTTAAAATTTCGTTGTACGGAAGGCTGGCTACATTCCATCATAATAATTGTTATTGTGTTTCTTTTAGCTTTATCAATTCAATTCAATATTTTCTTTCTGATTGCTTCTTCTGGTATTCACTCCAAACTACTCTAATCTATAAATACTGATTAGATATTGCCAGATCCAAAGTGAATGTTTTTTTAAGAGAAGAAAGGAGTACTCATGGGTGTCCTGCTTAATTTACACAGGAAAAACTGGGGAAAGCAGAGGCAGGAAGTATATGTCTACCTTGAACTCTTCTCATTGGCTAAAATATTTTATTCTGTATCACTGTTACAACCTCCTAGGATTGATGGGACTTATAGTTAACCCCCAAATATCAAAAAGATGCGGTCATCTCTATGGTCACATCATCTTTCAACGGAGATACTTAAATAAAAGAAACACATCCATCTTCCTCTAAATTTTTTCTTTTTTTAAAAAAAGAAGATAAGTGCTATGATTGGACTTGCACTTCCTGGTCTGGATCTCTTATGGGCTCATTTTGAGTATGATTCAACTAGCATAAAAATATTTTCTGCTCATATTGCTGAGTGCAGGGTGCAGCTTTTTCTTCCAGTCCTGTCTTGATCCTACGAACCATGTCAACACTTTGCTTTTTGGAAAGACAGGTAGAGGGGAGGAAGGGGATTTTACTGGAAGGGGATGCAAACACAGGAGTCGAGGCCCATCAAAAAGTGAGTCTCTTACACAAGTGCAGAACTTAGATCTCTGAAGAGCTTCTCAAGAGGTTTAATTTATTTCAATTGCTTTGATCTTCAGTTCTACAAACCCCACTCCAATTCTAAGTTTTAAGCAACAAAGCAGGGATATTTTCTCTAAGGTGTCTGCAAGATTTTTTAAAAAATATTTTAGATCTAAACTCAACATCTTCCAAAATTGAATGGATTTCTTTGCCTTTTTTTAGAATTTGAGAAAAAGAATGTCCCATACAATTCTTTAGCAACCAACAGCTTTAAGCCAAAAGTTCCTGATGGAAACATTTGATTCTATTATGAGAGATAGAGAGATTAAGGAAAAGTAAAATAGAAAACGATCCCCAAAGCAACTGAGTACCTTATAGATTTCAGCGCTAACCATAAATCCATCCCAAAGGGCATTTCTCTGAATGCTTATGGGGTGCATTGTAAAAGAGCTAAGCTTCCTCTTATAAATGGGGATTCTGCTAAATGTGGCAGTCAGCGCATGTATCTGAGTTATTACTGCAACCATCATCATGCACAGAACCCAGCAAAACTAAAGCAAACTCTGCTGTCCTTTAAGGTGAAATAAATTAAGCTGCTCAAAACAAGAGAAATAATCATAAAAATGAAAATGAATGTGTTACTCCCAACCCTTCTTTAAAGTTAGAGCTGATTTGCATTTCCACTAAAGGTATGATTGTCATAAAAATATCACTTAAAGAGTCCTATTCATGCCAGGTCCCTCTCCAGGGGTCAATTGTGTGGGTGTGTAATTGCTGTCATGTACATGATGATCTCACGCATTCTCAAAAGGAATTATGCTTGTAGTCCCAGAAAGTTTAAAGTATTTTCTGCGATCCCCATTACCTGTGCTATTTGTAAGATGATTTTCCTCTCTAAGGATATACTGATTTTTTTTGGAGATATGGAAATTAGAGGCAGCCACATTGACCTACCAATCTGATGTTAATAAAGGAGAATATTTGTAGCTCAGGGTTGAAAAGAGGGGTCTTTGATGCTCTCTGAACTTGGTTGTTTTCTTACAGATGTAAGCAAGAAAACAACTAAGCTCAGAGAACACTAAGGACCTCTCAACCTGATATTGTTTATTCATGTGGACCAGGGGTGGGTTCCTGCCAGTTCTAACCTCTTCTATAGAAGAGGTTCCACAAATCTACAGTGCCATTTAGAACTGGTTCCATCTCCCTCTCCCCGCCCATCCTTACATTATCAAGATGAAGAGTGAGAGGAGGAATTCTGGGAGTTGAAGTCCACAAGTCTTAAAGCTGTCAAATTTGAACATCCCTGGGTTTTTTCCCCTAAAGGGTTAGGGGTGCGAGAGTCTTGTAACTTGACAGCTTTAAGACTTGCACACTTCAATGCCAGAGTTCCTGAGCCAACATGACTGGAGGAGGAATTCTGGGAGTTGAAGTCCACAAGTCTTAAAGCTGTCAAGTTTGAACATCCCTGGTTTTTTTCCCTAAAGGGTTAGGGGTGCGAGAGTCTTGTAACTTGACAGCTTTAAGACTTCCGTGCTTCAAATGCCAGAGTTTCTGAGCCAACATTTTGGTTGCTAAGCAAGAGCGTTGTTAAGTGAGTTTCACCACATTTTACAAATTGGCCACATCCACCCAGTAACATGGCTGGCAAGCCACTCCCACCCGGTCACATGGCTGGCAAGCCACTCCTACCCAATCACATGGCTGGCAAGCCACTCCCACCTGATCACATGGCCGGCAAGCCACTCCTACCCGGTCACATGGCTGGCAAGCCACTCCTACCCAATCACATAGTTGGCAAGCCATTCCCACAATGCAGGCCATACCTACAGAAGAGCTTCTAAAAAAATTTGAAACCCACCACTGATGTGGACCAACATCTCCCTGAGGTTGTGCATTGCCTCTCTTCAAGTGGCAGGGACAGGTGTAATGGGTTGTGAGAATAAGACTGAGAGGAAGAGCTGCCTGGAAAACCGTCTGATAAATGAAATCAATGTTCAAAGCAGGTATGTAATTTGAGCACCTTAGAGTTGATTCTCCCTAGTCATCTGGAACATAAGAAGCAGGCAAGGAAGTGGACATTCAGACTTGCAAGGTTTGCTTACTGTCATCTTACAATAATAGATTAATACGCATGATTTGGTTTCTTGGTTTGAACCATCTCAAAGGGCTGATGGCAAAGGAGGGCTTCTGGGTCAGATTTTGCCTTAACAATGTTAATCTGTCCAGAAGCTCAGCTTGTTTAGGAATGACTCTTCCTTCTGTTCTAACTTTTCTCCATCTCGGTTGTCTTTGGCAGCTGCTTGTAACAGCTCAGTTGCTTCTATCCCTTACGCCAACAAATGCTGGGAAGACAGACTCGGCCTCCTGGGAAGTAAGGAGTGTAATACGACAAGAGTGTTGGCCTGTAAGGATTCAAGACTCTCTTGGGCTCCCTCTCATCAAGTATCTCTCTCCCTACCTTAAGCCACTTTGGGAGTTCTTGCAGACAAAGGCATCAAGGGAAGGCATCTTGAAGGGGGCACAAATTACATACAAGTACCTGTAATGGCCTAAAGTAATCCAAAGCACCATTTAAACTCTCTTTGTTTTGTGTATCAGGGATGGAGGAAAGCCTCTCCTCATTTCCATAGCAACTAATGTATTTCGAATGGGAAAAGTGGAAGAAGATGGGGGATGATCAAAGGTCAATTCAGTTAAGTAGCTTGAACAAAAGAGGTGCCCATAGGTTGAGCTGTTATTAAGTTTGGCTGTTCTTTCTTGTAGACTTGAACCTCACATCCCTAAGGTTAGAGAATGGGAGAAATTCCTGCTGACAATATTTCAAACCAATGCAGATCTATACTGTCCTCTCTCATTTGTTAGTTAGATAAAGGTAAAGGTTCCCCTTGCACATATGTGCTAGTCGTTCCCGACTTTAGGGGGCAGTGCTCATCTCCGTTTCAAAGGCAAAGAGCCAGCGCTGTCCGAAGACGTCTCCATGGTCATGTGGCTGGCATGACTAAACACTGAAGACACATGGAATGCTGTTACTTTTTCCCCAAAAGTGGTTCCTATTTTTCTATTTGCATTTTTACATGCTTTCGAACTGCTAGGTTGGCAGAAGCTGGGACAAGCAACGGGAGCTCACTCCGTTACGCCATGCTAGGGATTTGAACTGCCAAACTGCCAACCTTTCTGATTGACAAGTTCAGTGTCTTAGCCACTGAGCCACAGCATCCCTAGAATTTGTTAATTAATTTACCATAATTCACATTACCAGCCAAGGTGGCGCAGTGGTTAAATGCAGCACTGCAGGCTACTGCTAGATCAGCAGGTCAGCGGTTCAAATCTCACCGGCTCAGGGTTGACTCAGCCTTCCATCCTTCCGAGGTGGGTAAAATGAGGACCCAGATTGTTGGGGGCAATATGCTGACTCTCTGTAAACCGCTTAGAGAGGCCTGAAAGGCCTATGAAGCGGTATATAAGTCTACTGCTATTGTTGTTGTTCTTAAATTCAATGTTTTTTTTAAATGAAATTTATTTGTTAGATTTTTAACAATAACTCTGCTCTCTGGATTCTGCTCCCTCCCCCTCCCCGATAGACAGTCCTCAATTTATGACTGTTTGTGACTGAAGTTATGACAGAACCCCCAAAAAGAGACTTATGACACAAATTCAAAATTATAATGGCTGCTTTCCCCATGATCGAATGACTGCACTTTGGTTGCTTAGTAACCAACCCTCATTTACAGCCATTTGCAGTGCCCCATGGTCATGTGACCATGATTTATGACATTTTTATTGGAAACCCAATGTTTATTTCTGATTTCTATTTAAAAAAATGCCCAAGATCAAACAGTGGCTTTGGTTAACAACCAGAGTGGTTGCTACCACTGGGAGAAAAAAAAAGTTGTAAAATTGGGCATGGTCATGATTTATAACCAAACCTACAAGCTCCATTATGGTCATAAATTGAGGACCATCTGTTTGCTGTTTGTTGACTAACATTATTGTTGTTCAGGAATATGAGCCGCGGTGGTGCAGTGGTTAGGGTGCAGTACTGCTGGCCACTTCAGCTGACTGTTATCTGCTGTCTTGTCTTTCAGGAAGGCATGGAGAATTGCCTGCTAGAGAAATGATGCTTCTAATAGGCAAAAAAAAGGAGGCATTATGGCACAGTGGTTAGAATGCAGTATTGCAGGATAACTCTGCCAACTGCCAGCAGTTCGATTCTGACCATTTCAAGGTTGACTCAGCCTTCCATCCTTCCGAGGTGGGTGAAATGAGGATCCAGACTGTGGGGGCAATTTGCTGACTCAATTTGCTAAAAAATCTGTAAACAGCTTAGAGAGGGCTGAAAGCTCTATGAAGCGGTATATAAGTCTAATAAATAAATAAATAAATAAATAAATAATAAATAAACAAATAATAAATAAATAAATAAATAAATAAATAAATAAATAAATAAATAAATAAATAACCCAGCCCTTGTTGAAATCATCATATAAATATAAGGCTTCAGTCAAAGGTGGGTTCCTACCAGTTCGCACCTATTCGGTAGAACCGGTTCGTCAAATCTACCGAACCGGTTAGAAGAGGTTCCACCAGTGGACCCGGAAAGCAGGCCACACCTACAGAAGAGCTTCCAAAAATTTTTGAAACCCACCACTGGTCCTTGGATATGATTATTCTACACTATCATGCTCATATTTATAAAACTCCGTGCCTCTGTGAAAGGTGAGGATGACTACTGCGTTTGTGGTGCAATCAGAACATTGCGTGTGTTGAAGTTGTTTTAACGCAAACCAAAGATGCCTTTTAAAAAACAAGTTGACATCCTATTCTTATGCATGCCAGTGCTGTGTGTGAGGTAATTTAAGGTGGTTCTGACAAGTGTCGTCGGCATCTTCATATCCGGTCACATGGGCGGCAAGCCACTCCCATCCGGTCACATGGGCGGCAAGCCCCTCCCACAAAGGATGCCACACCCACAGAGTAGGTTCGAACAATTTTTGAAACCCACCACTGGTTTCAGTGGTGATACTTGCTCCACCTCTTGTTCTCTTAGACTTCATTTCTTTGAAAACCCCACAAGCCAGCAAGAACAAAGGCATCTCTTTCTTTGCAAAATAAAGGCTCAGTAAAGTATCTCTCTCATTGTTCTTCAGATAAAGGTAAGTGCATCAGAAAAACTAATCAATTCTGGACATCATAAATGAAATGACCCAATCCTATCCCTGTCACAATACACTGGAAGGTTTACAACGAATGGCGCAGGCATCAGGCACCAAATAAACTATTATATTTTCCCCCTTGTGCTGAAGATGAAAGTTAAACTGAAACCCTTAGCAGTGTTACAGCCCTGCCAAAGACTTAAAAAAATTGTTTGACCCCCAGCTGTCAAAAAAACATGCAGTAGGAATGATTACGGCATGGTGAAAAGGCATCTAAAACAGGCAAATAGGGGCAGAAACATGAAAACATTGTAAAAAAGAAGCCTCATTAGCCCAGAGAAATGGAAGTAGCAAAATAACAGATTTGAGAAGGGACCTTGGAGGTCTTCTAGTCCAAACCGCTGCTCAGGCAGGAAATTCTATATTATTTCAGACAAATGATTGTCCAGTCTCTTCTTAAAACCTCCTGCGTTCGAACACTCACAACGTCTGGAAGCAAGCAAGAGAGGGCTGAAAGCCCTATGAAGCGGTATATAAGTCTAATTAATTAATTAATTAAGTTGTTCCACTGATTAATTGTTCTGTCCGGAAATTTCTCCTTAGTTCTACGTTAGTTTCCATCCGTTGCTTCTAGTTCTGCCTTCAGATGCCGTGGAGATTAGGTTGACACCCCCCGCCTCTTCTTTGTGGTAGTCTCTTAGTTATCGGAACCCTGCTATCAGGTCTCCCCATGTCCCTCTTTTGATTAAACTAAACATGCCCAATTCCTACAACCGTTCTTCTTATGTTTGAGCCTCCAGTTGCCTAATCGTCTTTCTTGCTCTTCTCTGCCCTCTTTCTAGAATCCCAACATCTTTTTTTATATTGTGGCAATCATATGAGGAAGAGACGACAAAAATAAGTAATCTGATTAATCCATTTCATAGGACCTGGGTAATGTTTGTGAGATCCTGTCAGAGTGATCCAGTTATCCAGTACTTCAGGACCAAATTTCTGACTGCAGAAAGGGAGACCCCCCCCCCCCCAGTTAGCATCAATTAGAAATACTTCACACTTGTTGAGAATCTGTAGACTATCCTATAGCTACCAAACCACGGCTAGGGTCCCAATGCTTATTACTCTGTGGCTTGGTTGAGAGGCATAAGGAAACAGGAGAACAAATTTACAGGTAGTCCTTGACTTATGAACATAATTGAGCCCCAACATTTCTATTGCTAAGCAAAGCATTTGTTACATGAGTTGTGCCCCATTTTATGACCTTTCTCACCACCCTTGTTAAGTGAATCACTGCAGTTGTGAAGTTAGTCACTTGGTCGTTAAATGAAACTGGTTTCCCCATTGACTTTGTTTGTCAGAAAGTCGCAGAAGGTGATCCAGGACACTGGATAATGTCATAAATGTGAGTCAGTGGCCAAGTATCTAAAGTTTCATCACGTGACCAATGGGGATGCTGCAACGGTCGTAGGTGTGAAAAATGGTCATAAGTCACAGTTTTCAATTGTAACTTTGTAACATTGTACGTTCAGTCACTAAATGAACTGTTATAAGTTGAGGACTACCTGTATATGTGAGATATCTCTACATATACAAACACACACACACACACACACACACACACACACTTACTTTCTCCCCCCCCATCCCCCAAGAGGAGAGCATAAAAGCAGCTGTTTAAGCATTAATTCTAACTGAATGGGGCCTTGTTAAATTTATTAACATGAAATGAAAAATTCCCAACGTGTTTTTGAACTGTCATGCTACCCAGAGGCAAGAAATTTTAATTAACCCCCCCCTCCTTCTTTAAGCACTCCGTATGATATATAAGATTCCATTTTCCAGCACTCGATTTTCCAGCTTTTTCTTTGCCATTGCTAACCTGCCGAAATGTCTGGGCTTCCTTTTTCCTTCACTTTCCTTGCATTACACAAAACCTAAATCTGCGAACACATGGTATTAAAGTGTGAAATTGAAACATCACAAATGATTCTGTTATCCAGGCTGCCTCACTCTTTAAACCTCATTTACACAGCCATTTTCAATAGGATTTGACAATGGCACTGTAAATTCCCATCCAGAATGCTGACATGCTCAGGAATTCTAACAGCTATTGGCCGTTTCGCTCTCCCAGCCAATGGATGCCAATTAAGAACTTCCGAGAAATTCACTCCTTCGCTGCATTGCAATGAGAAAATGTTCAATGTACGTTGAACATTTTGTACGAGAAAATGTTCAATGTACTAATTTCAATGCACTGCCTGGCCCAAACCTTCACTTTTCTAAGTATAGAAAAGTGGAGTTCAAATTCGCTTAAAAAGTGCATCCAAAAATGTGTATATTTTTTTGTAAAAAAGGAAATGCCAACAAATTGTGCATATGACAGAAGGTTCAGAAGGAGAATATTAAACAGCTTCGAAGAAGACACGCTGACAAATGTGTGTAAAAAAATTAACAGGCTTTACAGAAACGTACATAAACACATCTACAAGTAGATTTTTAAAATGAAAATAAAATGAGAAAAATGATACCGGCCGATTCAAAGTTGGGAAAAAAAACAGGAATAAATTTAAAATGGTCAAATCTGTGCCTCTCTGTTTGCCAGCATTCCCATGTGCTGAACAGTGGTAAATGAAGCAGAATTTGGGGGTACATCCCCAGTCTAAACCCATCACAGGAGCTGAAGTGAATTAGAGCACCTATGTGCAATCCATAGTCATGACTTTGTATAACCATTTGTGGCTCGAATTAATTCTTAGCACATTAACGGCTGCATCACCCTTTTGCAGAGGTGGGTTCCTACCAGTTCGCACCTATTCGGTAGAACCGGTTCGTCAAATCTACCGAACCGGTTAGAAGAGGTTCCACTAGTGGACCCGGAAAGCAGGCCACACCTACAGAAGAGGTTCCAAAACCCACCACTGACACACACACACACACACACACACACACACACACACACACACACAGAAAGAGAAAGAGAAAGAAAGGAAGAAATAAATAAATAAAAAATACAGACAGACACACTGACAAGAGAGAGAGAGAAAGAGAAAGAAAGGAAGAAATAAATAAATAAAAAAAGAAAAAAGAAAGAAAAAGAGTGAGAGTTGAAAGAAAAAAGAAAAAAGGGACAGAGAGACAAAAGGATGGAGAGAGAGAGAGAGAGAGAGAGAGAGAGAGAGAGAGAGAGAAAACATTGCCAACAAGCCACTCCTACCAGGTCACATGGTCAGCAAGCCACTCCCACAAAGGAGGCCACACCCACAGAGTGGGTTCCAAATTTTTTTTGAAACCCACCACTGCCCTTTTGCTACTATAATCTAGAATTCCTCTTCCCAGAAGGAAAGCCCAGTCCTTTTGTGATTTCTCTGCTTCGCCCTGCACTCAAAGCTCTCTTCCTTCTCGTGACAACAAGCAGCTATGAAACCGCCTCTATGTAGCGCCTACTGACAAGTTAGCCTCAGGGCAAATACCGGTAATCGCGTGTCACCACAGGGATGGAAAGCAGCATCAAAGAGCAGACAGTTAGCATTATCCTCTGTACCTGTAGACGGCTCTCTTGTCAGCCTCCAGCTGTGCCTGAGGGTCGATCGGGGTGCTGGGTAGGGGAGCATTGGCTGCTGCCGAGGGTGTGGTGACGTGCACCGGCTGTGCTTTCGACGGCTGCTGGGCTGTGGCAGTCATCTGTTGAGAAGAACCACAGGAGAAAAGCACAGGGGTTGAAGGACCAAGAGAATCAAACTCTGAGAGAGACATCAGGAGAGCCGAGGTGGCGCAGTGGTTAGGGTGCAGTACTGCAGGCCACTTCAGCTGACTGTTATCTGCAGTTCAGTGGTTCTAATCTCACCGGCTCAAGGTTGACTCAGCCTTCCATCCTTCCGAGGTGGGTGAAATGAGGACCCGGATTGTTGTTGGGGGCAATATGCTGACTCTGAAAACCGCTTAGAGAGGGCTGAAAGCCCTATGAAGCGGTATATAAGTCTAACTGCTATTGCTATTGCTATCTCAAGGGAAGTGAGCCACCATCTCGGGTATCTTTGAGAGGTTGTTGCAAATATATTGGAGGATTTAAAAAAAAAAAAGTGGAATGTGGAAGCATGAATCGGTAGCCTGTGAGAGATTAGGGTTGAGTATCTCATCTTGGAAACTGTAAAAAAAAGGGGTTGTAAAATCAGGCATGACTTACCTAACAACCTCCTTGTTAGCAAAGAAAATCCTCATGCCAATTGTGGTTGTAAATCGAGGACTACCTGTACTTATCTCAACTTACGACAACAGCAGAGCCCAAACTTTATGTGGTTAAGTGAGAAATTTGTTAAGCAAGTTTTGTCCCGTTTTACAACTTTTCTCGCCACGGTTGTTAAGTGAATCACTGCAGTTCTTAAATGAGTGACATGTGCTTTAGCAACATTACTAACCATGGTTGTTACCAACCATGTCACAAGGCTTCCCCCCCCCTTGACTTTGCTTGCCGGGAGGTCACAAAGGGGGGATCACGTGACTCAAGGACACAGCACCATCATAAATGTGAGTCAATTGTCAAGCATCCAAATGTAAATCACCGTGGCACGACAAAACCGCGCTCGACTAAAGCGCGCCCGATTAAACCGCGTCGCTGACGTCATCAACAGGGCGACAACAGCGAGCGCGGAGAAAGAAGGGCGCTTTAAATAGCGCTTTGAAAGCAAGCCGATTCAAGTTAAGGTAAGGGTTAGGTTTAGGGTTAGCTTTAGGGTTAGGTTTAGGGTTAGGTTAAGGGTTAGGATTAGGTTTAGCGTTAGGTTAAGGGTTAGGTTTAGGGTTAGGTTTAGGGTTAGGTTAAGGGTTAGGTTTAGGGTTAGGGTTAGGTTTAGGATTAGGTTTAGGGGGGTTAGGTTTAGGTTTAGGGGTTAATTTTAGGTTTAGCGTTTACAGCGTGCTTTTTTCTCCGCACTGTTGTCGCGCTGTGATGACATCAGCTACGCGGTTTCGTCGAGCGCCCTTTAGCCGAACGCGGTTTTGTGGTGGAACCGTAAATCACCTGACCATGGAGAAGCTGCAACAGTCATAAGTGTGAAAAATGCTCATAAAGTCACTTTTTCAGTGCCATTGTAACTTCAAATGATCTGAACTGTTGAACTGATCTGAAGTGAACTGTTGTAAGTCATAGACTACCTGTACTAAAATAACAATATGTGTATCAATTTAGGGTGAAATCTTACCGACGCGTACTTGGAAGAAAGCTCTACTGAACATACTAGAAGTTATTTTGGGGTAGATATGCTTAAATAATCAAATCATGGTATATCATAAAAACCCTAGGGGCAATGGAGAGTGAGACTCTAACAAACAAATGCATATAATGTCTTCCCAGATGAATAATTAACAAGTTGGTTTGTGTTCATAAAAATAGACAACTCAGTGTCATACTAAAAATGGGGTGATATGTTCCAATATCTAAGGGGCGAAGAAGAGAGGGGTCAACCTATTCTCCAAAGCATCTGAAAGCAGACTAAGAAGCAATGCAAGGAAACTAATCAAGGAGAGAACCAACCTAGAAATAAGGAGAACTTGGATAGGATAGGATAGGATAGGATAGGATAGGATAGGATAGGATAGGATAGGATAGGATAGGATAGGATAGGATAGAATTCTTTTTGGCCAAGTATGATTGGACACACAAGGAATTTGTCTTTATAAGTCCGAGGTGGCGCAGTGGTTAAATGCAGCACTGCAGGCTACTTCAGCTGACTGCAGTTCTGCAGTTCGGCTGTTCAAATCTCACCGGCTCAGGGTTGACTCAGCCTTCCATCCTTCCGAGGTGGGTAAAATGAGGACCCGGATTGTTGTTGGGGGCAATATGTTGACTCTGTAAACCGCTTAGAGAGGGCTGAAAGCCCTATGAAGCGGTATATAAGTCTAACTGCTATTGCTATTGCTATTGTCTTTGGTGTATATGGTCACAGTGTACATAAGGAGAATAAAATGCATTCATCAAGAATAAAAAGATACAACACTTAGTGATTACTGACAGTTAGAACAATTAATCAGTGGAATGACTTGCCTCCAGAAGTTGTCGCTGATCCATCATGGGGTTTTTTAAGATGAAATTGGATAGCCATTTGTCCAGAATGGTATAGGGTCTCCTGCAACAGTTGGACTAGAAGACCTTCAAGGTCCCTTCCAACTCTGTTATTCTGTTATTCTGTTCTGTTAAATCCCCACACTAAGAAAAATGCATCCCAGCCAGCATCAATGAAAGCAGATTCTCACTCATGGGGAGATGAGCTGAAAACTTCAGAGTAAATGAAAGCAACAGCCTTTAAACAAAATACAAGCAGCAGAAGTAGAGGAAGGATAAAAGGAGGCTCTCAGAGTTAAAACTCCTCAGAAATGCATGGTGAAAGCAGCTTGTTATCTTTATTGTTGATGGGGTGGACACAGCTAACGAATCGCTGTGGAAATTCTAAATAGGATTTTACCAAATCATATTACATCCATACTGCCCCGGACCGAATGCATTTCACAGCAAAACAGAGATCTGTGTAATGCAAGAGATTTTGAAGCTTTTGGGAAGAATGTAAAGCAAGGATTGATTCATTGGAATGTAATGGCCATTGTCATCAGTTAACAAGATTTCTGCTCCAAAACTATGGAGTTTTTTCAACCTTAATGGAATCAGAAGGGGGATGTTACGGACTAATCAAAGCACTGCCTAACAAGCCTTCTTCCATCTTTATGTATTTTTCCAAGCCTTTTACAACTACCAACACACCTTTTGCATCTAAATAGCAATAGCAATAGCAGTTAGACTTATATACCGCTTCATAGGGCTTTCAGCCTTCTCTAAGCGGTTTACAGAGTCAGCATATCGCCCCTCCACAGTCTGGATCCTCATTTCACCCACCTCGGAAGGATGGAAGGCTGAGTCAACCTTGAGCCGGTGAGATTAGAACCGCTGAACTGCAGATAGCAGTCAGCTGAAGTGGCCTGCAGTACTGCACCCTAACCACTGCGCCACCTAATTTAGTTGCAAAGTCAACTAAATTAATCAAGTATTTATCTCTTTCTTGGACTCAATTTATTTTTTCTAAACTACTCTATGTGGAAAGTAAGGTCATCATAAGTATCATCATTTATTTAGTATTAAGCATTTATTTATTACATACACAGATCGCATCCCATGTGAATCCAGCAGAGAGTATGACAGAAACCTACCAACCTCTTCCTCAGAGGGAGAAAGTTTTTGAGAACTGACAAAGCCTATTTTAAGACGGGACTGGGGAAAAAAAAACCCCACGGAGCCGTTTCTGATGTTTGAAGGCTGTCTTTGAGCCAATGGATTGGCCGTAGCTGAAGTGGGATGGGGTAGCTTGTCTGCCATAAATGTCACATTTCATTTTTATCAGTCTTTTCCCACTAGCCTCTCGCAAAATTAGGAGCCAAAAAAAAAAATTCCCCCAACAGCCTGACTTTGGTGAGAAAGACTGACAATGATGAAGCTCTTCTATTGTCAAAAATGTCTTTCAATTCCCCACAGCTGTTAACTACATTTCCCTGCTGCCTCTTCTGCCTCTAGTTTCAGCTGCCTAAGCAGGAAAAAAAACCACTCTCAAGGAATAGCTAATGAGGACTGGATCCGCGTTTAGTAAAGCGCCAGGTCTATTCCACTTTCAGGCCCTGGAGCAGGGGGTGGGCTGATGGGGAAGGAAGGAACGAAGAGGGGCAGCCAAGCGAGGGAACAATGACAGAGAAGTCCCATAAAAGCCACCCCCCCCCCCAGGTATCATTTGTGCAAAGTGACCTTTCTCACCAGAGGGAGTCATTTTAGAGAGGAAGATAACGAGGCCCGTGTGACTTGGAGAAGAGGCTCCTCATCAAAGATTACACTCCTTGACAAGGTGGCAAGGCCATCGCCACATTGTTGAGCACAGCACCTTTGCCCTGGTCTCTTGGAAAGACTAAAAGCAAGACAAAGGGACATTGGCTCACTCTTGTATTCTTCCACCTGCTGTCCTGGTGTGGTAGAACGACACCTCTGTTTACCTGTGCAGTTTGGGAATTTGCTCCGAGGAAGTCTTTAGTGTTTCTTGACATGACTATCATTCTACGGAGTATAAATGTTGTTTGCTTGTTTCTAAACACCCCCACCCCCCCAATAAATCTCAGTCTTCTGCAAGAATAAATAAAGAACTTGTAGCACTTTATATTCCATTGAGAACTTGTAGCACCTTATATTCCATTGAGAAAGCTATGGAATATAAATGTTTAAACTGTTGTTGGCTTGTTTCTAACTCTTTTCCATCGCTCTCAGCCTTCTGCAAGGATCAAGGACTTAGGACATCTTAAAGTTTAAAGAATATACATTGTCATAGACCTCCAAGTGGCCTCAACAATTCTCAGAGAGAGTGCTAATGAGAGCCATGGTGATACAATGGTTAGAATCAGTGGTGGGATTCAAATAATTTAGCAACCGGTTCTCTGCCCTAATGACCATCTGGGTAGGTGGGGCTCAGTGGTCATGTGACTGGGTGGGCTTGGCCAACTCAAGGTCACTCAGGTCGATGGGTGCTTCGCCTTAGCTGTTACAATGTAATAAGGGTTAACCGGAGAGGCAGTTTCTGTAAGCAGGGCAACAAAGATTAAGCTAGAAACAACACTAGAATGTTTCCTTCCTGCCTTCCTTACAGGATTATCCCTGTAAAGTGGAAAAAAACAAAAGGAGATTTCTTTCAACAATCGGTTCTCTGAACTACTTAGAAAGTTACCAACCGGTTTTCCTGTATAGGTACGAACTGGCTGAATCCCACCACTGGTTAGAATACAATACTACAGGCTACTTCTGCTGACTGTCAGCTGCCCAGAAGTTTGGCAGTTCGAATGGCACTGACTCAAAGTTGACTCAGCTTCCATCTGTCAAGCCAGCCTCCCTCAGCAACCAAGAAAGAAACCACTTAACTCCATTTCGCAGAATTAAGAGTACTTTTACTGGTTATGAAAAGATAGCAGCAAAGCAAAGCAAGATCTGAGGCAAAAGCGCACGAAATGATAGATATCAATATGTGACCCCACCCCCACCCCCTGATAACCCCATCCCTAGTCCAATCTGCAAATCCCTTAGGTGTCATGTGAGTTCCATCTTCAAAAAGCATCATCAGGTTGGTATGCAGGACAGTTGGCCTTGGCGGCTCCCATCACTATTTATTTATTTATTTATTTATTTATTTATTTGTTTGTTTGTTTGTTTGTTTGTTTGTTTATTTATTAGACATATATACCGCTTCATAGGGCTCTCAGCCCTCTCTAAGCGGTTTACAGAGTCAGCATATCGCCCCCACAGTCTGGGTCCTCATTTCACCCACCTCGGAAGGATGGAAGGCTGAGTCGACCTTGAGCCGGTGAGATTTGAACCGCTGAACTGCAGATAACAGTCAGCTGAAGTGGCCAGCATGCGCAGTAGAGGATGAGAACAAAACTCCCTTTACACAATCTCTCCTGTAATTAAAACTTCCCTTCCCAAATACCAGGCCTCCCCCTCCCCGTTTCAATGGCAGCCGAAAGCAAGTAGCCAAACAGAGGCTGACACCATCCTTCTGAGGTCAGTAAAATGAAGATCCAGGTTGTTGGGGGCAATTGGCTGACTCTGTAAACCCCTTAGAGAGGTCTGTAAAGCACTGTGAAGTGATACGTAAGTGCTATTGCTAATGGCCAGATGACTGCAAGCAATATAAATACTTTCACCCTCCGCCATTCAGTCAGAACCGAAGAAGCTTCTTGGATGTGAAGTGAAATGTCTTCAAGGAAAAACTAAGAAAGTCCGGTTGTGTTTTGGAAAAGCACCTTTGAGGCAATCATGACCTGGATGACAGAATCTCCAGGGACATTGTCACAGACAATTGATGGATCCCAGTCTACCTCATGAAATGCAAGGAGGGGATAATCCATGACATCTTTTGATATAATACATTACTTAGTCTTTGAACTGGTAATTCTTGCTCGCTCGTATATTCTCCAACCTGCGAACTACAACTCCATTTTGAGCTAGCAACCTGTGCACCTCCTTTTTAGCACCTCCTTTGGGAATTCAGGGAATTGTGGTCTGAACCATATGAAAGCCACAGGTTGGGAAATCAAAGACAGAATTGGGCTAATACTCCATTTATGGTATTGGACCTGGGTATTGGACCTGGGTACTTGAGAGACCGCCTGCTGCCAATTACCTCCAATAGACCGATCAGATCCCACAGATTAGGCCTCCTCCGAATTCCATCCGCCGGCCAATGCCGTCTACCCGGAGGAGATCCTTCTCTGTGGCTGCTCCGACCCTCTGGAACGAGCTCCCCGTGGAGATTCGAACCCTCACCACCCTCCAGGCCTTCCGCAAAGCCCTTAAAACCTGGCTGTTCTGACAGGCCTGGGGCTAAAGAGTTTTTGCCCCCCTTCTCGAATGGTATGGTTGTTGTGTGTTTTTAAATTTTGTATTGTTATGTCTCGTCTTTTTATCCCCCTGTCTGTACCCCCTTTCCTGACTGAATTGTGAGCCGCCCTGAGTCCCCTTCGGGGAAAAGGGCGGCATATAAATGTAATAAATCCAAATCCAATCCAATCCAAATTTAGCATTTATTGTTGATGCCAATTAGTGATGGTGGTCAGAAGTTTAGGAAGGGCTTATTTTTCCGCCTAGCTCTAACTTGAGAAGCCAAAAACTAAATTTGGGGTCTTCAATGTACAAGGTTAACGGCGGACATTTCAGTTTCCAGTTTGGGGAAATGAGAAAATAGCTAGTGAGAGGTACAGATGTGCAATTAAGTAAAATAAAACTTTAGTTGGTTTTATGGTTTGTGTTAAACAATCTTTGTTTTGTTTATTTGTTCTGCATTTTTTTTAATCCAACCAATTTTTTGCAGATGTTTACCTTCCTAACATATGGAGCCATTTTTATTCAGTTCTCCTAATCTACATAATTTTAAATTAATTTTGCCCCAAGAAAGTCTTTATTTTTAATGCTTCTTGAGATAGCTATCATTCTATGGAATACAAATGTTTAAACTGTTGTCTGCTTGTTTCTAATCCCCCTCCCCCCAATGCTCCTTTCTTCTGAAACAATATGTAAAAAACTTGTGGCACCTTAAAATATTAAGATTTAAAAAAAACCTATTGTCATATAGGATTTATGGATCACAATATTTCCTCAAGTGCAAGGAATAGATGGCAATCCATGAAATCTCATGTAATACATTAGTCTTTTAATTGCTGCAGGGTCCTATTATGTCCCAGAGAAGGAACCTGTCTTAACTAAACTTATTATAACAAGTCTCCCTACCACTGCCTTCATGATGTAAACACCTTTAATGCCTCCAGACAATGCTATGATTTTATTTACAGAAGTAAGGATTGGAATTGGAGCAGGAAATTTCTAGGTGGCAAACCACCTCTTCAAACCTTTCTGTTCCCTTACCAACTTACCAATCCTCTGGAGAGGACCTTGCACACTTAGGAAGCTTGATACCCTCCATCATGATTTTTACATCCTCTGTGCAAATGGACATCTTTGCAGATCTCAAACTTAAGGGAACTTTGTTGAAAATGATGGGCAGCTGGAGGAGTTGAGTAGTCAATAGCTTTGTAACTCCCCCATGATCCAATAACCTTAAAAATGAAAGCAGGAACACAAAATGATCAACAGAGATCATTTGCTGAAGTAAAAGAAATGGGCTTTTTATTTAGATTTATCTCAGGAATCTTTAAGAGGATGTTTAAGTTATGAAAGGACATTTGATGGATGTGAACCTGTCAGTTAAAAGCTTCCATGAAGATTCTAAGGGACTCAAAGCTATCAATGTATATAGTTCATTTGCAAAGCAAAGGAGAACTTGGGCTGAAATAAAAAAAGAATTACGTACAGAACAGATTTTTTTTAAAATATAGAAAGAAGGTAGGCTAAAACCAAGCCGCTTTGTAGATTTAACAGGTGTATTCAGAAAGAAACCAATCAATATGATTTCATTTCAGTCCCACCTAGAAGTCCCTTAGGTTTACTAAGCAAACATGCGAACACACACACAAAGAGTATGTGCCTGCTTGCTTGCTTATTTTTGTCCTTACTTTTAACTTATTTAAAATACTAAACCCTGATAAAGTGATGAAGCCTCCTCAAAGAAGCTTTGAAAAACACATAATTTTTATAGTAATAATGTATAAGCTATAAATTGATGGAAGTGACAGCCTGAGACATTTGATATTTTAACAGCTGTAAATGCCCCAATTCCTAAAGTGAGGATGTATTCATTTGAAAGCAGATGGGAACTTCTAATTCTTTCATGACCATTTAAAAACAGGGAAATAGCCACTTGTCCATTTCATGGGGGAGGTTCTCTATGAATGAGGCAGAGGTTGGTTCCTACCAGTTCACACCTATTCAGTTCAACCAGTTCGTCAAATCTACCGAACCGGTTAGAAGAGGTTCCACCAGTGGACCCGGAAAGCAGGCCACACCTACAGAAGAGGCTCCAAAAGTTTTTGAAACCCACCACTGGTCCTTGGATATGATTATTCTACACTATCATGCTCATATTTATAAAACTCAGTGCCTCTGTGAAAGGTAAGGATGACTACTGCGTTTGTGGTGCAATCAGAACATTGCGTGTGTTGAAGTTGTTTTAACGCAAACCAAAGATGCCTTTTAAAAAAACAAGTTTACATCATATTCTTATGCATGTCAGTGCTGTGTGTGATGTAATTTAAGGTGGTTCTGACAAGCGTCGTCGGCATCTTCATATCCGATCACATGGGCGGAAAGCCGCTCCCATCCGGTCACATGGGCAGCAAGCCACTCCCACAAAGGAGGCCACACCCACAGAGTAGGTTCGGACAATTTTTGAAACCCACCACTGATGATGGAGAAAAAGACACAATGCTACAAAGGGGGAAAAATTGGCCATAATATAGAAGTAGAGAAATGGCAAAATTTATGGGAAAGGAATAATAAATTAACAATGGTGACCTCTTATAAAATGTTTATATATTTACCACCTGCTAGATTAGCTCTGCTGGCTGGAGAATTCTGGGAGTTGAAGTCCACAAGTCTTAAAGTTGCCAAGTTTGGGAACCACTGCATTATGTGAATGCAAATAATTCCTAGGGCCTGCTAAACAAAACAACCAGGGAAAGGAAAACCAGGAAGACAATTGGCCAAGAATGCTCGAAGCCAACTATAGGGCTAAACCAATTCAATATAATGTGGCATTTTGGAAACACATCTATGCGTTGAAGAGCTGAAACAGTGAACAAAACAGCCGATCTGTGAGGTGATTTCAGGATCAGGGATAACGAGATCTTTTTCAAGATGGATGTTGCTCTGAGGATTGTGCTAGGGTTGTCCTCCCAATAGCAACCAGGATTGGTACAAAAAGGGAGCAAGGAATGACACAACTGAAACTGGTTTACGTTTAATTTTTAAAATACAATTAGCATAATTACTCCCTATATAACCCGCTGCTTTCTCCTGTAACACTCAATATAACAACTCAGAGTCAGATTTCTTGTGTTCGGCAGCCTTATAAACTTGATCGTTCATTCAGCCAATCAATTTTGGCAAGTTCTGGACCATATCCAACATTGTCAGAGGATAAAATCATCCCTGAGTAAATAATACAATATTGTATTGTATTGTATTGTATTTGGTTTATTTGTATGCCGCCCTTCTCCAGGAGGGACTCAGGGCGGCGAACAACTCAGGGGGGAAAGGGAACATAAACAACAATACACATAATTAAAATACACGAAAATCACACAGCCATACCAGTTGAGAGGGGAGGGGAACTCATCAACCCCAGGCCTGCCGGCACAGCCAGGTTTTGACGGCTTTCCGGAAGGCCTGGAGAGAGGTGAGGGTCCGGATCTCCGCGGGGAGTTCATTCCAAAGGGCCGGAGCTGCTACAGAGAAGGCCCTCCCCCGGGTAGTAGCCAGATGGCATTGGCTGGTGGATGGAACCCGGAGGAGGCCGACCCTGTGAGATCTGACGGGTCTTTGGGAGGTAATTGGCAGCAGGCGGTCTCTCAAGTACCCAGGTCCAATACCATGAAGGGCTTTATAAGTTACGACTAGCACTTTGAAGCGTATCTGGAGACCGATAGGCTAACATAAAATGGTTTAGGGTTCACTTTTTTCTTATGATCCTAAAAAGACTCTTCTCATGATGTTGGAGGAGATTCTACTGGAAATCAGTGCACTTCTATCAATACTAGCCAGGAATCCAATGAGATCTAATCTGTTCCAGTTGCATTCCAGTTATTTTTTCCCCCAACATAAACAATTATTTTATGGCCTTCTGGAAAGCTGCAAGCATTTTTTTAAAAAAACGGTTAAAGAGCAGAAGATAAATTGTCCTGCACTGCAAAATCAAGACTTTAACATACGAGGAAGCAATTAAAAGGCTTTGTCAGGTTGTAGTTTAAAATGCAAGCCCTTTCTCTAACCCAACTTTGATGGCAAATGACTTAGCCATAGCAATAGCAGTTAGACTTATATACCGCTTCATAGGGCTTTCAGCCCTCTCTAAGCGGTTTACAGAGTCAGCATATTGCCCCCACAGTCTGGGTCCTCATTTCACCCACCTCGGAAGGATGGAAGGCGGAGTCAACCTTGAGCCGGTGAGATTTGAACCGCCGAACTGCAGATAGCAGTCAGCTGAAGTGGCCTGCAGTACTGCACTCTAACCACTGCGCCACCTCGGCTCTTGGCCATCCAAAGGCTATCTCGGAAACACAACCGCATTTTTTTGGGGAAAAAAAACTTTTGCAAGTTTTCCTAAAAACTCAAAATTTTGCTGATGTCACAGATCTATTGTTAGATTCGGTGCTTCCAGTGTGGAAACAGTGAAGTGTGGTTTGGCACAATTTTGGCTAACCAGGACACATGTATTTTGATGCAGTGATCACTTTCTCCTGGGACATGAAAGTGTTTTGACACAGTGATGAGCCACGGGGTTCTTTCAGCAGCTGTGATTTGTTAATCCACAGTATAATGTGAATTAAATTAGGCTCTTCACACTTAACTAACCTCAATCTGCATTCTTTGTAACACTTGAGGTTTCTGATTCTGCTAACAGCCTAATCCCTTCAGCTCCAAACTTCTCCCAGCTGTTGGTTTGCAGCAGTTATGGAAGGATTCCAAACATTCAGGGCCAGAAAACTTAATCCTAAAGCTGCTAGGCTCTAGCAAAATAATAAGAACCCCCCAATTTAAAGCTCTTAGCCTTAATTAACAGGAAAGGAAGCATTCAGGGTTGTGCTGAAACACAAAGCAGCCAGTGTTCTCCAACAGCCTCTTGCCCAGATTTCATGTTAGAATTTTAGATCAGGCAGGGTGCTGCAAATATCAGCCATAATATCCTATAACAGTGTTTCTCAACCTTAGCAACTTGAAGATGTCTGGACTTCAACTCCCAGAATTCCCCAGCCAGCGAATGCTGGCTGGGGAATTCTGGGAGTTGAAGTCCAGACATCTTCAAGTTGCTAAGGTTGAGAAACACTGTCCTATAATATGAAGGGCAATGGTATAGATCCGTTTCCATCCATTTAGCATCCAGTCTCGAAATGCATGGGTACTTAAAAGTATTGGTTCAGTGCCAACACCTCTGTGCATATTCGCAGACGCGATGGGTGAATTTGTCAATTCAATTTTGGCTCAATATCTTTCTTTTGAGTCCTGTTGGGAATTTCTTTCATTGTTGACACATTTCACCAGAAAGAAAACTAGCGAAAACTTTCATGAACATTTACAATAATTAAAATTCAACATACAGTATATAGAAGGGATGGGTTGGAGAAAGCTGTGTTAGAGTGTTTCTAATCTACAAAGATACATACAGCTGCCTCTAAGGACAGATTAGACTACTTGAAAAAAAATAATAAAAGGTTTATTGTACTGAGAGTCCAGAATTACTTCATGGAATCCTAGGAGCTGGGTAATTGGCTCAGCTCACTTATCCTAGTTTTATCTTAGTCAGGCCTTTTCTTCCTAAGAGTTTTGTTAATTGTCCTGGTCTTAGCACTGTAATAAATTGAGAGGAGAGGGAATTATACCATTAAACCAAATAATATTTTCAATCCAGGACATTGCAATCCAACAAGATTAAAAATGGTATGAATTAAACCACACGTTGCCACCACAGTTTTTACTATTCGTATTACGGACACATACAGAGTTCTCAGTAGTAATAGAAACACTCAGGGTTGTGACTCCTAGGCTGGGAGAATAGATCCAACAGATCTCAGGAACAACATCAAAGCTCTCTGTCCATAAGAGTGCAGTGCTAGAAACAGCTAAGGTATTGTGCAGAATCTTCAAATTTCCAGGCGTCTAATTGAGGACTTGAGGTTGAAGAAAACACAGATCATCCATAAATAATCTCTATCCCTTTCACACATGTGCAATGCCAAGACACATACCCAAAGGGGCAGGGCTTGTGTTGTGACCTAACTTTAGTTCTTCTGTTGTTCTTATCCCCCTGTAGATATCAATTAGAGGAACCGTTTCTCAAGACAGAAATGATAAGTGAAGTCCTTATCCTTACATGTGCAATAAAAGTGCTCCTTAGAGATATCATTGTGTAACAATTAAAACATGGAGCATCAACCTTGAAAACTCCCTCAATGCTTCCCGTCTTCTTGCTGATATTCTTGCTGATATTCTTTTCAAATATCCCTTTTAAAGTAAAGAAGAAAAGTGTATATGCTGAAAAGTATTTTTTCTTTCTTTATGAGAAGTCTCACTACACATATTCTTAGAAAATAAAAAGAGAAGGTGGCTAAAACTCAGGATTTTTCTTTGGAAGAGCATCTATTTGCCCCGAAGAGAGGAAAAAAAAAGGCAAAGGTAAACTAAGGTGATAGACAGCCTATCTTGAAGGAAATTAAAGAGGTTGGCAGACAGAAGCTCAAACATTGCCTCTGGTAAAATCAGTATGTTGGATTGAACTATTCCTACTGGCGGAAACCATTTTATAACTAGACAACCTCAAGGACGCCATTTTGGGAGAAGACCCACAACATATCCTCAAAACTTCATCTGTGTCTCTGGGGCCTATCTGATTTTAGAGTGTCTAAATCTCATTTTATCCATGAAGCTGAATGGTTGACCTTGAGTTGGTCACTTTGTGGATCAGACAGAGATGTTAAGAAGATTGAAGGGAGAGAGAGAGATGAGAAAATCAGTCCTGTCTTTGTGGTGCAAAGAATTTTCCCAACGCAAAGCTTTGAATTCACACAGGCCTAGAAAGATTCTAAACGATAGAAAGGGACATTTTGATAAGACAAGGATGTCCATTCTTAGATGGCAAATATTTTACAATAATCTGTAGGGATTCTTTATATTTATGAGACTTTTAAGACACAAACTAAAAGGTTTTTGCAGCACATTTGTGGCTCTTCCAATTTGCCCCTTATTTCTAAATGAAAGCTGAAATCCCCCTACTTCCAGCAGCTGGAGCTTTATAGAAAACAAAACAAAACATTAACTTAAGGGAATCAGAAAGTTTATGTAAATATGGAATATTCCTGGTATGAAAACTTGGTCATGCAAGCCCAAGATTTCCTTTTCCACAAACAAAACACATTTATTTTGAAATCTCTAAGAAGAATTATAGTTGAACCAGCTCTTTATTGTAGTTAAAAAAAAACTTGATTTCATTCTGATGGAGTTTAAAACTAAATTTAATTATAAATATATAATACAACAACAAGAAATGAATTCATTCAGCTTTGATTTTTAACCTGTTGGAGAGGATCAATGCTGTGAGTATTGGCTTGGTCTGCTATAAGAAACTAACATGAGATCCAAATAAAATAGCAATGGTATTTAGACTTATATAATGCTTCATCATGCCTTAAGCTATCTCTAAGTTATTTATAGAGTCAGCATATTGCCCACAACAATCTGGGTCCTCACTTTACCAACCTCAGAAGGATGGAAGGCTAAGGCAACCTTGAGCCGGTGAGAAACGAACTGCTGGTAGTTGGCAGAATTAGCCTGCAATGCTGCATTCTAACTACTGCACCACCACCAGCTCAGTAAACTTGATCTAAAGAAGCCACTTTATTTTTAATAATCCTCAACCAGATGTTCCCTTTGCCCACTGAAGAGTTTTATTCCCTCATGTGCTCCTCAGCAGCTGGCACAATGGGGTATGTTTGACTTTTTCCATCCTTTATAAAAATATCAATTTTATATGGTTGCCCATCTCACCAGAAGTGACTCTAGGTAGCATATTTTTTATTTTACCTATTTTGTCTAATCTGTGTCCATTAGTTATAGCCACCATGGAAGATATCAGACAAGTAGCTATTGTCATAAATAGCCTTTAACAGATGTCTCCTGTATGAATGTGTCTAATCCCATTTCATGTCATCTAAGTCAATGCCCATCATCACACATTTGGCAGAGACACAGATTTAATTCTATTGCCCTAGTGAGTTCCACAGATTTAATTATCCTGGATGCAAAATAAAATGTGATCCTTCATTGTGAAAACAGAATCTTGAAGTCCTCATCTGCGTAAACAGGGAGGATTCACCTGTTAAACAAATACGGGTTATATATTATTTTATTCTTCATTTGGTCAGCCAGAGGTTAGTTGCTAGTTCTAGTTAACATGATACCTGGATCATAAGCACAATGTATGTATGTACTGTATGCGCGCGTGTGTGTATATATATATATATATATATAAAGCCTTTCATCCTGGATGTGATTCACTCAGCCTTTTCTCCATTATTACTTCAAGCTTACGTTAGAAGGAGAGGCAATATTACTTCACACAAGAACAGAGTATACAGTACACTCATAACTAAATAATGAAGCTTGTTTCCACAAGGTTTGTGAAGGACTGCAATTTATAAAGCTTTGAAAAGGAATGAGATGCATTCATGGAGGATAAAGCTGTAATTCACGATATTACTGGGCCATAAATAATGAGGGAAGGTTAATATCTGCCTTCTGTTTATACAGTAACTTCCCTATATTTGGCCACCATAAAGGTAAAGGTAAAGGTTCTCCTTGCACATATGTGCTAGTCGTTCCCAACTCTAGGGGGCAGTGCTCATCTCCGTTTCAAAACAGAAGAGCCATTGCTGTCCAAAGACGTCTCTGTGGTCATGTGGCTGGCATGACTAGACTCCGAAAGTACACAGAACACTGTTACTTTCCCACCAAAGGTGGTTCCTAATTTTCTACTTGCATTTTTATGTGCTTTCGAACTGCTAGGTTGGCCTGAAGCTGGGAGAAGTAACAGGAGCTCACTCCATTACGCAGCCTAGGGATTTGAACCGCCGAACTGCTGATCTTTCTGATCGACAAACTCAGCATCTTAGCCACCGGAGCCACTGCATTCTTGGCCACCATAGGAAGCCCCAAACCCAATAAAGACCTTTAGTCTAACCCTCTTGATCTCCTTCTGCTCTCTTCTAATTTCTATAAATTGAACTGGGAACAAAACATAATGAGGAAGAAAAATGTTGATAGCATCAAGGCAATTACTGGTAGTTTTAATCTAGAAATCCAAAATAGGTTTGTTTTTGACCCATAAGGTACAGTAATTTCTACCCCCTGAACTAGATTCCTGAGAGGCAATTTTTCCTCAAGTGCTCTCAATATGTCCTAGCATTTTGAGACTTAGTGGTACCTACGGTTGGTCAAAAATGCCTGCAAATGGACCATCAGATTTGTAGATAGGGAAATAGGTGGGTTATTTTATTCACATTTTTCCATGAGAAGAACTTCTCCAAACAAGTGCCCAAAGGGCAGGATTTCCCCAGATATCAGGGTAGCTGTTCTACTGAACAAATCAGTAGGAAGCAGGTTCCTCTTAAGTTCTCTTGGGGTTATGGAAACATGGAAAGTCTATGAGGTTACGAACACTGGAGAGGATTGTTCAAGGAAGGCCTTCATAACTAAATTGATGCAGGAATACCCTACACCAGGGCTCTCCAACCTTGGCAACTTTAAGACTTGGGGACTTGTGAACTTTAAGACTTGTGGACTTCAACTCTCAGAGTTCTGGGACCCGGAGATCCACAAGTCTTAAAGTTGCCAAGATTGGAGACCCCTGCCCTATACCACATGGAATGATTTATCAGAAACACAGGTAGTCCTTGACTAATCGCCACAATTGAGCACGTATATGTTGCTAAGTGAGACAACTGTAAAGTGAATTTTATGACCTTTCTTGCCACAATTGTTAAGTAAATCTCTGCAGCTGTTAAGTTAGTAACACGGTTTTTAAGTAAATCTGGCTTCCCCATTGACTTTGCTTGTCAGAAGGTCACAAAAGAGGATCAAAAGTTGAACCTGGGATACCACAACCGTCATAAGTAATGAGTCAGTTGCCAAGTGCCTGAATTTGATCACGTGACCATGGGGATAACCGCAACAGTTGCAGGTGTAAAAAAAAGTCATAAGTCACTTTTTTCCAGTGCTGTTGTAACATTGAATGGTCCCTAAATGAACTGTTTTAAGTTGAGGACTACCTGTACTCTTTTCCTTTGGACAATTTTTTGAAGGAAACTCTCTCTGTGTCAGGCCTGCAATTATATTCCTTTTGGAATTTTGGCTTGCCACACTTTCTCTTATTTCATTATGCTGTTCCATTAGTATAGTTGATGGGAGGGGGGAATAGACAGGAGTAGGATTGTGGAATGTATTGTTTTCATTCTTTTCTAGAAGCCAAAGACATCTTTGGTCTCCGCACTTTTGCACCTGACCGGAAGCAGCTGGGTGTGGATGCCAGTATGGAAGAAAAAAATTGGACCATGTGATGGATTGTGGGTGTGGGAACAAGATCATGAACTTTTAACTGGGTGGGATTCTGATGTCACTTCCAGTATTGGGATTAACACAGATGTGCTAAAATGTCTGATTTATTAAATTGGAAATTTAAGGATCGTTTTGCCTTGGACTCTGATTTAATTCTACATGATACTTGGAATGCTGACACTCTGTTTAAAAAATATGGCAACTGATATTAAAAATGAAGGGGATTTTTCCCCCTCCTAGCAGTCATTCTATCAATATCTAAAAATTCTTATCTTGAAAGGAGTTCAGAATTATGACAAACTTTTCTTAGCCTGAAAATAACAACAATAATTATCATCACCAACTGATGTTAAGATATCAGTGTGCAGATGTTAGTGGCCCAAGGGTCTTCTGGTATGCTATGGGCATAAGCTACAGAGTGATATCACTTCTTTTGTCTAGACCTTAAATCTTCTACAGTTCTCCAAGGGAAACATTAACAGAGAAATAGAAGAGTGCCTCCTTATAGTTGGCAAATTTATACAACATCCTTCTTCCAAAGCTGATTCCTTCCAAATCCTGTAAGTTGTACGGTTGATGTCTAGAAAGAAAAAGGCACCCAGAATTCCATGTTTTGTCAAGGGGGATGTAAAATAAAATCAAGAGAAGAATTGGTGGCAGAAGGGTATAATTGTCAATGGTTCTCCTATCTACGCAGATTCATGATAGACAAAATAATTTATGGTTCTGAACATTGTAAAGCTGAGTTTGAAAAAGAATTGTGTAGCATTGATGAACATGCAATTGCTACAATGTATAACCTTGTATTGAAATTTAAAAGAGAAGAAGAAGTGAAAGATAGATTGAGCTAAAATATTTGGTTGTAATATGCAGATGGAAGTATGGGAAAAGATGTGGTTGGAACGATTAAAATTTGCATTGCTCCTTCTTGCTTTTCTCTTGCTCTCTGCAATACTATACGTGTTGTAAAACAGACTGGTGTGCTTGCAAAAGGAATACTCACCTGTTGGGGTTCTTGATAAGGGGGAGGGGGTACAGTCTGTGTGGCCATCATTGTCAGAGATGGCGCTGGGGAGACATGTTGCATCATGGGATTGATTCACATCTAGGACCTATTGACAGAAGAAAGTTCAATTGTTACAAAAGAAAAGAGAAAAGAGGACATTATTAGCACAATATTCACTCAAGTCATCTTTCCATACCAGATTGATGCTTCCTAAATGTATATACAGAATTTTCCCAATTCTGGTATCTTCCTGATGTGTAAGAAAAATGTTTTAATGCAAATCTCAGGAACACCTTTGGAAGACACCATGAGAATACGTGCTTATTGAAAACAATTATCCTCTATTGCAATTACATGATTCCATTCTTTTTAAAAGCACTCCTTGGAGAAAGGTTTAATTCAAACATCAGTAGGTTGATGACAATAACGGCCCCCAACAAATCATGGAATATACTGTAATATTTTTCATTGTTGCTTTAGGAAAACCCAGATGCTTATAGATATGTGTACAAATGCACACACACACACACACACACACACATACACACTTTCTCCCTCTCTCTCATCTATATATCATCTGTTGTGGCCCAACAGGAGTCATTGGAGCTGCCACCAGACTCCGACAGCGAGGGGCCCTATGACTCGGCTCTGGAGGAGGTAGAGGACCCTGGACAGGGTTCCGACTCTGAGCAGGGTGCAGAGAGGCTGGTTGGCCACCAGGAGGCACCTGAGCCTTGGACCAGTGGGGAGGAGACAAGGGAGAGTGAGCCGGACGCCAGCAGAGAGTTGTTCCTGGATGCACGGCACTGAAGAGCTAATAGGCGTCAGGAACAGTTGCGCAGTTAAGGAGGTAATTGCACTCAGCTGGTGGTCATTAGGCTCCACTCCAGACTATAAAAAGACTGCTTGTGCACACACCCCTCTTGCAGAAGTCAACACAGGAATTAATGTCGGAGAACATTATTGTGAGCTTGGTAGGCTGGATTGCTGCCAAGCCTTATCTGTGCTGGATTGCTGCCAAGCTTGTCTGTGCCGGTTTGCTGCCAAGGACCTGTCTGTCTGTTAATTAAATGCCGTAACTTATCTTTGGCTCGGAGTGTGTGTTGGAATGGGACGAGGGGGGTCAGAACAATCATCTATCTATCATCACTCTCTCTATCGTCTATTGTCTATTATTTATCTATCTTCATCATCATCATCATCATCATCATCAATCTATCTCACATATACATACATATTGTCTGTGAGTGCTTGTGTTTCATGAGGACGCATAATCTAATATTTAGGTGCAGCCATATCTCTTAAAGGTGTACCACTTAACATTAGGGTTATAAATGCACTGTAAACAGCACAACATTTACATCATTTGATATTCACTAAGAGGCATTTCCAGATGCAAAGATCTAAAAGAAAGACCCAGTTATGTATTGTAATCATTCTTTTTCTTTTGCCAGAATAAAATATCAGGATTCATTTCTTTCATCAAGACAAGAGAATCTTCCATGGCTTCAAATCGAAGACCTGTTTTAATTAATAGCTAAGGTACCAAAACTCTTGAGATTATTCCCATCAGACTGAGTTTAAATTATCTACCCTTGCTGATGCAAAGTTTAATTTTAGCAGAAGTTGGACTATTTCTCCCTTTGTCAAAGATACTTAGAGGTTTATTATTTTTAAATACCGTAGTCCCACTGATGAGCCCAGAACCTAAACAGAGAAATGAGAATGGGATGGTTAATTCTAACCATATTTAATGCTAATCACATTAGTCTCACAAGATATTTTTCAAACTCTTCTTTTCTCTAAGAAATTTAGGGTGGTGTGATGGTCCCTCCATCTCCAGAACAAGGTTAGGAATCTGTTCTGACCCCCTCCTCCGTCCAGTAATGAATGCCGAGACAAGCTTAACTGGAATGTACTTTATTAGCAAGAAACCAAAACCTCGGTGGCTGAAAGCCAAGAATAACAAACAGATAAGGACCTTGGCAGCAACTCAGACAAACTTTGGCAGCAATCCAGCCTGCCAAGCTAGTTACAAAAGTTCTCCAACTTTTAGTCAATGCGTTGACTTCTGCAAGAGGGGCGTGTGCACAAGCAGTCCTTATTATAGTCTGGAGAGGAGCCTAATGACCACCAGCTGAGTGCAATTATCTCCTGTACTTGTGCAACTGTTCCTGATGCCTATTAGCTCTTCAGTGCCGGGCATCCAGGAACAACTCACTCCTGGCGCCGGATCACTCTCCCTTGTCTCCTCCCCACTGGTCCAAGGCTCAGGTGCCTCCTGGTGGCCAACCAGCCTTTCTGCGCCCTGCTCAGAGTTGGAACCCTGTCCAGGGTCCTCCACATCCTCCAGAGCCGACTCATAGGGTCCCTCGCTGTCAGAGTGTGGTGGCAGCTCCAACGGCTCCTTCTGGGCCACAACAGGAATCTAAACTGAAACCTCACTACTTTTAGACAGCTACTCTGCCATCCTATTAGTTAGCCAGAATCATTGTGGATGCTACCCAAATCCAATACATTGAACTGAAATTTTCTCTAGGATATGAGTTCAAAGGTGCTATGTGTGTGTTCAGTATTTGTATACAATATATAGATATCATACAGGCACACACACAATATCTTAGTATTCTGTACCAGGAGCCCTGATGGTGCAGTGGTTAGAATGCATATTGCAGGCTAACTCTGCCCACAGTCTGGAGTTCGATCCTGACTGGCTCAAGATTAACTCAGCCTTCCATCCTCCTAAGGTCGGTAAAATGAGGACCCAGATTGTTGGGGGCAATATGCTGACTGTAAACAACCAGAGGGTGCTGTAAAACAATATTAAGCGTGCTATTACTTTATATATACATACATGCACAGGCACTTAGATCTATGCCAGAGCTTACTGCATACTGAAGTTTCCATAACTTTTATGAAACTTTTATTATGTAGGAATGAATTGGATTACTATCAATAAAGTGAATTTTGAAAACTGTCCCCCCCCAACAATCTGCTCATTAAAGAAGCGTTCATTATATCCTGTTGATACAAAACCCATTAGGCCAATTAGTATCCCACTAAAATGACACTAAGTCTTCCTCAGAGCAGCAATGAGTTAATACTGCATCAAGTTAATTGCTCTGTGAGCACTTGAGAGGTGGATTGGATTGGATTGGATTGGATTTATTACATTTATATGCCACCCTTTTCCCCAAAGGGGACTCAGGGCGGCTCACAATTCAAGTCAGGGAAGGGGGTACAGACAGGGGATAAAAAAGACGAACATAACAATACACAATTTAAAAGCACACAACAGCCATACCATTCGAGGAGGGGGGCAAAAGCTCTTTAGCCCCAGGCCTGTCGGAACAGCCAGGTTTTAAGGGCTTTGCGGAAGGCCTGAAGGGTGGTGTGGGTTCGAATCTCCACGGGGAGCTCGTTCCAGAGGGTCGGAGCAGCCACAGAGAAGGCTCTCCTCCAGGTAGTCGCCAGTCGGCATTGGCTGGCGGATGGGATTCGGAGGAGGCCTAATCTGTGGGATCTAATCGGTCTATTGGAGGTAATTGGCAGCAGGCGGTCTCTCAAGGTGTGTCCTCCAATGCAGAAATTAATAGCAACCCCCCCCCCAAATAAACCAGACATAATTGTCAAGCTTGAAGGGATTCCTTCAAAGCAAAACAAGACTTCAACATTCTTTCATTGATATGGTATTGCTTGTTACTCATTCCAAACTTCTCTATCTGTTGGCTTTCAACCATGCTAGACTTCAACTCTCAGAAGTTCAAGCCAGAATGTTCTTTGGGGAATTAAAGTTCAACATATATGAAAGACAGCAGATTGGGAAATGTTGATAAAACCTATTACAACAACAGATATGAATGCTACATTCTCCACTTCAATGGAACTAACCCAGCAAAAACAAGTTTGATTTTAAGAGGAAGAAGACGAAAGACTGTAGAACATATTAGGGAACCAAAAAAAGATTTTATACACCTGTTTTCCATTTGTTCTGCGAATAACATCTGGATAGAAAGTAAATAGCCACTACTTTAATAGCACTATTAAAATTGACAATGCAAAAAGAAAAGGTATATACAGTGTGTGCAACGTGGATGGTTATTATCCCAAACAAAACATAATAATTTTGTAATTTTATTGTTACCAGACCTAAAATTCTTTAGAGTTTAATTCATTACCAGTTAATGTAGCACTAATGAATTCCTGTCTCTAAGCCTGCATAACTTTGGACAAAGTCCTTAGAGAGAAGTCTTACTGAACAATAAGGGGTTACTTCCAAGGAAACAGATTTCCAAAGAAACAGATTCCACTCCTGTCAGGTATGAAAGATTAGATCCACACATGAAGGTTCAGTTAAACTGATTTATTGCTAGTCATGCCTGTGGCGAGGAATCTTCTCAACTAATGATTAGCACCTGCTAGGAGTTAGATAAGGATCAATGGAATTCAAGGGGGGGGGTAGTTTACTTGTGGCTACTTTGGGTTTCTAGGCTGATCCCTTTTTTAACTCCACCCCTCTTTCTCCTACAATTTCCCTCTCTAAAATTGACCTTAAAGATCTAAGCTATGAAACAGAATGCAGCTTTAGAAAAGTGTCTTACAGTAAAACATTAATAAAATAAAATATGTTAAGAAAACATTTTAAGATTTTAGGCAGCAAGACTGTTGGTGGCGCAATACTGGAAGAAGGAAGATTTGCCTACTATTCAAGAATGGACATTAAAAGTAACAAACTTAGCAGAGATGGCTAAAATATCAGCATATCTTAAGGATCATTCAGATGAGAAATATAAACTGGAGTGGAGAAGATGGATTGATTATATTCAAAATAAATATGGGACTAAGAAATTCCAGATAGCTTATGACTGAAAAAGCAAGGAATGACATAATCTCTTTAGAGCTAGCTTAACAAAAGTGGAGTTAAAGTACAAGTGAAAGGTGATGCTAAAGTTTTTTTTTAGTTTATTTTAGAATATGATTGTTAAAGATTTATACCCTGTTTTTGCTCTGGGAAGTCGGGGGGGGGAGGTTGGGGGGGAGATGGGTTCGGGTGGGGGAGGGAAGGTAAATATTTGTAAAAGCCTTTTTAAATTTTCAATAAAAAAAGAAAACATTTTAAGATTTTAAAATCTAAATTCTAAATGTTAGAATCTGGACACTTATTGCATTAAAAAATAATGGCAACGTATATTCAGTTTTCTTGCTTGGAAAACAAATTCTGTAATGAAAGAAGAAATGATGAATTTCAAAGATTATATATTCCTCTCAATTATCAGGAGGATAATGGAGTAATACCATTTGACTTAAAGCTACAATTGATATTGCCAGTCTTCAAAATAATGCCATATGAAATAAATAAATAAATGACATTAAACCAAAGGAAGTAAAAATGCTACGCATCAGATAAATATTTCTCATCAAATGAAAGTCAGGATTCTCTGTCCAGAAAACACCTGGAATATAAATTCTTCAAAACTTAGGAAACAAGTTTAAACATTTTGGTTTTCCTAAGTCTTTTGGCTATAATGCCATGGTTTCCACCATCTTTGACTGTTACCAATTTCAATGATTGTTCTTAAAAATGTGTTCCAAGTAAGTTGATTGATAGGAATCTTTTCAAAGTGTTCTTGTATGCTAATTTATAATCACATTTTGTGTAGATGCTACAATCGAGAAATAAGATATAAATATTTCAATGAACTATTCTCCCTTGAAGGAGGGGGAGGGGCATCAGGATTTTAGAGATGCTAAGGTGGGGCATGGTCAAAAAAAGGTTGGGAACCACTGCTCTAGATTCTACTCATAGAATTTGCTACTTGATCATCTTAATTGCAGTTGACTGAGATTTTTGGTAAGTGCTGCAGCTACAGTAAGTCATGAACTCAATGGAGCGCTAGCAATTGGCTAAGTGATGAGGAGCCAAATTTCTGGGCAAGGTGGACTTCCCAAATCTATTTTTTGGGAAAGATGTTCTGCTTGGTACTTGGGATTTATTCTAATATTCCTTTTTTATCTTGCCCAGATCATCTTTACGGAACTTTCTGAGCTGAGTAAAGGAAATGATGATCCTTTAAATCTTGGGGATGTTCTCATAACTTGAATGCCTTTCATGCCAATCCAGGATTGCGGGGGTAGCGGCTGTCTAGCTAAAATACAACACCCAGCATTCCTCACCATGCTAGGTGAGAACTACAGGAATGCTGTAGTTCTACTGGACTCAACTGTTTTTTTAAGGAAATTCTGCTACAACTGTCTGCTCCAGATAGTATAAGAAGTCCCTGAATTGGATGGATCCAAATTAAGAAGCCAAATACCAGTAAAAATTCTGCCCTGCATCCTATTTTGGTCCAGTCTTTAACTAAGATATGGTTAAGTTTTGAGTGCTTTGGGAAGAAGGCAGTGAACTTAATTTCCCAAACTATTCAGAGGAGAAAAAAGACACACCAAGATAGGCACTGCCCAGGGCAAACAAATGGCAATTTCAGCTGCATTATGAATGAAATGTGACTTTTCCCTTCATTCTGATTTTTTTTTTTTGCATACTCCAGAGGGTGGCACTATGGCACGTTAGATAATTGTCTTGTGAACCATAAATGCATTCCTAAATCACAGCCCCGAAGCAACCTGAGCTACTAAATCTCAGGGCCGCCTGTCATAGGATTTACAGTTCTGGTTTTTTTTTTTTTTTTAAGAGAGAGAGAGAATTGAACCCATAGTTAAATATAAAAACAAATAAAAATGAGAGACAGCTGTTGCTGATAACACTCTATTTATCTCTGGGACACAAATTCGCTTTGCTGCCGTAAATATGCCAGGAACAGCATTCTGTTTGCTGGAAAGATTTGGACAGCTCTCTCTCACTGGGGACCTACAGCTATGAATCTTGAAATAATGGTGTAAAGCTGTCACAGATTTCATGCGGTTCCAGGGATGTATCTGCTGCAAAAATACACATGTTGAGCATTGGAAAAATTCACCAAGGACTAAACGGAGCTGGGCTGGATCCTTACAGCATTAAGAGGGGATAAAAACCATCCTTAATCCCAGTAGCTAAAGACCAAAGAAGAGCAAATTGGATGGATTAGTTCTACAATCATGGATACAAACCGGAATGTTGGTGTATGAAGTCTCTACTTATGGGCTAATTATATGAGCCAGATTTTTCTGGAGTTCATATACAGCTTACCATGACCTTCTTATCCGGTGACCCTCACAGTCAGCCTTCTGTTAAAATGGGCTACTGTGCTTTCAATCAAAACATACAACTTGTATGTCCTTGGAATTGGCTTATTTGTGGATTTGGATGCACAGTGGCCTCAGGAAAAGGCACTTGAAACAGCTTGTTTATACTGAAAAGGCCCCAAAGGGTAGACCATGACATCTTGAAGGAGCAACATTATAGGAAAGCCCTTCCCATGCGTTAAAGATGACAACAAAAGCACTCATCTATCATTGAATTAGAGCCTCTTCAGATAAACATCAACAAACATTCATACGGCCCCGTCAAACGCCAGCTTTTAAAAGACGGATAACCATTTCAAAGACAATAGCTGAAGCAGTTCCTAATTTACTTAGGATTTCTGCTCTCATTCCCTTTTCTCTTCCCCAGATCATCTTTAAGGATCCTTCTAGCAATAGCAATAGCAGTTAGACTTATATACCGCTTCATAGGGCTTTCAGCCCTCTCTAAGCAGTTTACAGAGTCAGCATATCGCCCCCACAGTCTGGGTCCTCATTTCACCCACCTTGAAAGGATGAAAGGCTGAGTTAACCTTGAGCTGGTGAGATTAGAACCGCTGAACTGCAGATAACAGTCAGCTGAAGTGGCCTACAGTACTGCACCCTAACCACTGCGCCACCTCGGCTCTGAGCAAAGGAAATGACAATCCTTTAAATCTTGGAGATGTTCATACTTGGCTCTCATAACCTTGAATGCCTTTCAGGCTAAACCAGGAATGGGGGGGGGGACCAGCAGCCATCCCAATGACTTAGATGAACATCCATCATGCTACATTTCAACCATATCAGGAATCCTACAAGTTTTCCACCTCTTGATTCACCTGGTTTTTTTCTTAAAGGAATGGCCATGAAATTCTGCTCCAACTTCAACTTTCTATCACAGACCTTTTAAATGCCTACGAGAATCAGGAATTACGTCTGAGCTCTAGCTAGTATAAGGAGCCCTTGAATGAAGACAACTGAAAGTTATCAGGAACAAATAATGGCATCTACTCAGCCTAGCTAGTTTCATTTTTCCTTTTTATGACTAATTTGAATCCATACATAGTGTGGCATAACCTAACTTCAAGGGGTCCATGTGATCTGAAAAACCCTGCTTATTCATGATTAGTAAGACAATAAAAACCATAAAAAAGCAGATGGAACAGGCAACAAACTACTTTTTTTGTCTTTCTCCTCTTAGCTGCCATGAAGACTAATCTAATCGCCTACCCTGAAGTCGGTTCATCAACTAAAGTAGCATAAAACTGATCCTCATGCCTATTTTCTTTCAGTTTCTCTTGATTAATGGCATGACTTCATGAAGCAGCAGTATTTTTTAAAGACACTCAGTTGGAATACATGCTGCTGAATCACTCAAAAGAAAATAAAGGGTGACTCAGAGATGCTTGAGAAATGGCACTTATTTGAAGTGCATGCCATCCTCAAGTAGTCCTAGTTAAAATCGTATATAATCTACTCATGATCTCCTCTTTTCTTCCAAATTCCTCTTAGATGGCTGGCCCTACTGTTAGGTATAGAGAAAGCAAGTCCAGAAAGCAATATTTATCTAGATCCGGGGTGTCCAACCTTAGTAGCCTATGGACTTCAATTCCCAGAATTCTCTAGCTTCTGGAAACTGAAGTTCACAAGTTTTAAAGTGTCCAAGGTTGGACATCTCTGAGCTAGATGAACAAATATTCTTATTTTCACACATTCTTTCATGCCCCGATTGCCCAAGTACACCAAACAGCTCTTGAAATCATATAACTATCTAAGCCAAGTCTAAATAAACCACATTATAGTTTACCAGTTTCCATTATTTCTAAATCTCCTTCTCTTAAGGGCAACAAAGCAGTAACTTAGTGGTGGGGAGAGCTAGGTTAAGGCAACGCAGCCGTGCCTCACATCTAATCACAAATGCAGAAATGGCTAAAGATTGGACTCTCTTGACCACCAAAAGCAATAAAAAAGCAAGGGGTTGCCTCTTTTTCTTCCATCACTCAAAGCCTTCATTTCCCCTGGGTTATGCTGACGGGGGAAAGGTCACGAAGTGAGGGTCAGAATGTCACTTCCTTGCCTATTGTCAAGCTGAGGGAAAAGAGCTAGACCCAAGGAGGTAGATGGAGGAGGAGGTGGTTGCTGGCAGTGGGGAAAGGCGCCTCATGCCTCCCCACTGGAAAGAAAGATTGCTTCCTCCTTTGAAAAGCATGGCTGTATCAGCGGGCCTGCCTCGCTTTCTCCTTGTTTCATAAAGTATTGAGCAGCTGAAATGCCAATTTAATTCTGCACCATGGCATGCCTCCATTCACGCTTCCGACTTAATCCTTTTCATCTAGCTTGCTCGTAACTTCTTGATCTTCAAATCAATTCTGTAAATAGCGGGCTGAATATTTCATTCTTTCCTTTGCCTGGTTGCCTGCATTTTGATGGTGAAATTCAGCACTTTCTACAGGGCTTGTACAAAAACTGCTTGGTTAAGACCTTCCCAGACCCATTTAGCGATGCAAGGGAGCCCCCAAATAGATCCCAGTTAATTCCCCATCTGCCAGGCATTTCAGGGGACACATGGCTACTTGGCTGGCCAATAATATCCCACATTTATTTATTTTTTTGTTTATTTAATATTCATTTGCCTGATATGTCAATCCATTTCCAAAGACTTTAGACAGAATTGTCTGTTATTGCTGTGGTACAAAAAACATGGAAGCCCAGCTTTGGTTCCTGAGACTCCGCAGTGTATTGACAGTTTTCTTTGCAAGATTTTTGGAAGTTATTTTTGTTTTACTAGGACCAAAAGTAATCCAGTTGGCAAGTTTAGAATTTATGGTGTTCCAGTTTCTAACCTCAGGTCTTTAACCACTCTACCAAACTGGCTCTCCCAACCAAAATTAGTCTTCCCATTTGGAAAACTGAAGATTGCTTGACAGAGACAAACATAGAGACAGAACTGTTCTTGCTAGTGTGCCTACAAACATTAGCAAATACCCCTATGAATACATGGGACTTACTTTCAAATGAATATATGTGCATTCATGCTGCCTCTATATTAATGGGGCTGTCTAATCCTGAGGAATGCCCCCAGTTGCTCACATTTTTCAGATGAGGAAGAATATTTTAAACCTGTCTCTCTGTCTCTCTCTGTTTCTTCAATCTTTGAATTTGGTAAAGCACCTAGGCTGGTTAATTGTTCTAATAACTGTCACAATGTTTTTTCCCCCTTAACTCTAAGTTGCTTCTCTGCTTGATTAGTTTCCATCACTGCTTCTTGTCCTGTTTTCAGGTGCTTTGGAGAACAGGTTGACCCTCTGTTCTTTGTGGCAGCCCCTTAGATATTGGAACACTGCCATCATGTCATCCCTAGTCCTTCCCCCCCCCACTAGTTAGACATACTCAATTCCTGTAACCATTCTTTATCTACATGGCGATAAAAAGAGTAAAAGATATTGAAGATGGTAAAACAAATCAGGATCCTGGGAATACTTTCAACTTTAATAAGATTTGTATGCCGCCCACTCCCTTGGGACTCTGGGCAGCTCACAACAAAAGTAAAAACATAAAATTTTTAAAAATACAATTATTAAAATTAATCTATCATCCATTCAATCAAGTGGGGCTGGATATTAATCAACAGCCCCAGGCCTGCCGGAACAGCCAGGTCTTGGTTGCTTTACGGAAGGCTGGGAGAGTGGTAAGGGTCCGGATCTCTGCGGGTAGCTCGTTCCACAAGGCCGGTGCAGCTACAGAGAAGGCCCTCCCTCGGGGAGCCGCCAGCCGGCATTGTCCAGTCGACGGCACCTGGAGGAGGCCCAACCTGTGCGATCTTATTGGTCGTTGGGAGGTGAATGGCAGGAGGCAATCTCTCAGGTAGCCAGGTCCAATACCATGTAGGGTCCATCAGGCGCCTGGGGCAGAACCACCTAATCGGTTCCACCTCCCTACAGTGGGGGATTGGTTTCCGAAAGTCGAGCCTCAATAGGAAGTGATCTGACCATGACAAGGGCAAGATCTTAATGCCCCTCAAATCTAGATCACGTCTCCACTGCTCCGAGAGAAACATGAGGTCGAGCGTGTGACCCGCTGTATGAGTCGGATACACTGATTGGGAGATTTCAAACCCAGAGCACCAATACATAGGCCCATGTGTTCTCCTAATTCCGGAAGTCTACAATATCCTGGGAAGATTAGTGATATCATTAGTATGAAAGTAGGGGGAGGGGGAGGATTTTTCCTGGGAAAACCCAAATTCTTTTTCTGGTGTTGTTGTGCAGTTTTAGATTTATTTATCAGCAGAAGCTGATAAAGCTTTGTTCAAAACTTCTTCAAACTTTGTTCTGTCCTAAAACACACCAGAACCCTGTGCCTCTGTGTCTTGGTAATTAAATTATCAAGATTTGGAAGTGCAGGTTTTGTTTCTAGCAAATGGTTAGGGGTTGTATGTTGACAATGCTCCCAGGAGCGCTTAAAGGTTGCCTCTAGCTATCATCTTAACATTTTCCATTGCCCCAGAAAGACACTCTGTTAGAAGAACTGCTCTCCCTCTTACTATTTCTAGTTTTCTGACATTGCACAGGCTGCCAGGCGAGAAAAATAAGCAAGGGACCCTTTTCCCAATGTTGAGTTCCATCTAAATACAGTTAGCAAGAGAAATTATTTATCTGGGCTGAAAAAGAATGTGCACATATTAACTCAACAACCTTTTGTACAGAAGCCCATAAATGTCCTGGTTATTCTTGCAAAGTACTGAATCAGAATCATAATTGGAAAAACATCCACTGCCAAACAATATTCTTTGGAATTAACCTTCTGGAGAAGAATAAACAAACCAATTTGGGGTGTGCAACAGTCACACTTCTTCAAAGTTCTTACAACAGCCTAACAAAACTGTACAGAAATCAGCAATGAAGACATCTTCCATACTTGGTCTACTGATTTTTCATTACAGAAGAAAAATAATATATCATTACGTTGATCTAAGGCTGTTGAAGACACCTCCTTGTTCTTGGAGCAGATTCTAAGTCAACTTTTCCAGACAGTCCATTGAGCATTAGCCAATGCTCAAGTTATCAGCTGGATCAGTATTACTAATCCAAGTTATACCAGGGTATTCTGGAACAAGCCTTTCCTTCTGGAAAGCCGTCAAAACCTGGCTGTGCCGACAGGCCTGGGGTTGATGAGTTCCCCTCCCCTCTCGACTGGTATGGCTGTGTGATTTTCGTGTATTTTAATTATGTGTACTGTTGTTTATGTTCCCTTTCTCCTTTGAGTTGTTCGCCGCCCTGAGTCCCCCCTGGAGAAGGGCGGCATACAAATAAACCAAATACTAAATACTAAACAATGTGGAAGTTTTCACAACACAGAAACTGGAATAAAGAAACTCTTTATTGTCTTTCCCATCTTCTTAAAGAGCAAATTAAGGGCCATTTTAGCGCTGATCAGCTGCAATGGGTTTTTAATGAATCCTACAAGGCTAGTATGCAATACCTTGATCATTAACATTATTTTCATTCATTCCTTTATGACATTTTTTTATCCTCCTTTTCACCCAGGAGATTTTAGGGACTGCTTTCCCTCAGAAGTAATCTTTTGGAGGACAATGGTGGCAAGCAGTGACTGGAGCTAAAATCTAAAAGTAAGGGTTTTTTTTTTCCAGACACTTTTTTTATTTATTTTCACAGTGAAATGCCTTTCTCTAATTCTCCTTCTGCTGTCCGTTTCTTTCTCCTCAGCAGCTGGTTCTCGGGAAAAGAAAAAACCAGGTCTTAGCAGAGGTCTGAACTGATTGCTTGCAAAGGGCTTTTGAAATTAAGCTGAGGATTGCATGAAATCAGGCTAAGGGCCAGAGGTTGTACACTTCTGGCTTAGGTCACCTTCCACCTGGACTAGCTTACTAGCACAATAACATTTCATCAGTTTTGGATGGAGTACCAGCTGTGACCTTCCAAGGTAGTCCTGCCCTCTGCATCATTAACCATGCTCCATTAACATCATGTTTGGACTATAGCAATGCCTTAAAAGGGGAGCTGTGAATGGCTAAGAGCCATCTCAAGGAGCAAGGCAGTTGCCTGGTGAATAACGGGAGAATTGGGGGGTTTGCCCTCAGGATGCTTTGATGAGCTTCCTAGGAACATCTGGCTGATCACTGTAGGGAAACAGGGTGGAATAAATCTTTGATCTGATCCTGCAGGGCAACAGCATCCCTTTTCACAGAGTATAGATAGACTGAAGATATGGAGTGGGACAAATAGCTCTGCCTTGGTCTCTACGCATTCACAGGGAAAACCTTGTGGAATTTGGGAGGAAAGACATTCTAACTTCTTCCATGTATGTTTTGAATTGAATTGAATTGAATTTATTGCATTTATATGCCGCCCTTTTCCCCAAAGGGGACTCAGGGCGGCTCACAATCCAAGTCAAGGAAAGGGGGTACAGATAAGGAATAAAAAAGACGAACAGAACAATACACAACTTAAAAGCACACAACAACCATACCATTCGAGGGAGGGGGCAAAAGCTCTTTAGCCCCAGGCCTGTCGGAACAGCCAGGTTTTAAGGGCTTTGTGGAAGGCCTGGAGGATGGTGAGGGTTCGAATCTCCACAGCCACAGAGAAGGCTCTCCTCCGGGTAGTCGCCAGTCGGCATTGGCCGGCGGATGGAATTTGGAGGAGGCCTAATCTGTGGGATCTAATCGGTCTATTGGAGGTAATTGGCAGCAGGCGGTCTCTCAAGTATGTACAGATGTGGGTTTTGTGAAGAAGTTGTGAGTAGAGGTTTCAGAGGAGGGCTGGGAAGTGAATAAGTGACGGTGAGTACGTAAAAAGGAAGAATAAAGAGGAGGAGGAGGAGACAATTTATATGCTCGTCTACTAGCAGATCTGGATTAGTAATATTTGAAAAAGCTGTCCTAGTGATAGAGCAAGAAACTAAATTCCAGATATCCAAGGAAAACTGCATTTTCTGTAAAAGAGTCATCGGAGGGAGCACTTCTGTGTGTTTTTTAAAAGCATCATGCTTTTTAAAAACTAATCAGTTAAATTGTTCAAAGCCACAGGAACAGATTTCTTCCTGGAGTCATAATGCTCTGAGTATCTTCAAATTGCTTCTTTCATTGGAACACAGCAGCTTCACATTTGGAGAGTGTTCCATTCTAATAGACCTTATATGTTAACTTTCCTTGCACCAACACTCATGTCTCATGCGAACATTACCTGTCCACCTTCTGCCCCCCTGTATGTATTGTTTTATGAGTGTGTTCTGATGTGTATAATTATGTGAACATGGAGACAGATGATCTAAATCAGTGATGGCTAACCTTTTTCTCCTTGTGTGCCGAAATTGTGTATCCTAGCCCACAACCATAATGCAATGCCCCCTGCCCCCTGTGCATGCATGCATTACTCCCCCCTCCACGCTCCCCCATGATCCATTTTGGGCCTTGTAGGCCTCCCTGAAGCCTCCTGAAACCAAAAATGGGGTGCGGGGGAGGCCACTGCACCCCTCCATGCTTCCCAACCCCCGTGCATGCACATGTGAACCCCCACCTCCTGCAAATGTGACCCCTGCCCCCTGCATGTGACCCCATGTGCATGTGCACGCATCTCCTGCATGCCTGGCAGAGACCCAAAAATCAGCTGGCCGGCAGGAGGGACACGGAGGTGGAGCTAAGCTGGTCAATGGCTCATGTGCCCACAGAGCACCTGTGCCACATGTGCCATAGGTTTGCCATCACAGAACTGAATCATCGTTTCCCCAAAACAAGCTTCTACATGAGATCCTGACACATCCTCAGATACATCAAACACACAAGCACACATAGTTTCTAATAATCCACCCCATGAAATATCAAAATGTGTTGTGGCCCAGCAGGAGCCGTTGGAGCTGCCACCAGACTCTGACAGCGAGGGGCCCTATGAGTCGGCCCTGGAGGATGTGGAGGACCCTGGACAGGGTTCCGACTCCGAGCAGGGCGCAGAGAGACTGGTTGGCCACCAGGTGGCACCTGAGCCTTGAACCAGTGGGGAGGAGACAAGGGAGAGTGATCCAGAAACCAGCAGTGAGTTGTTCCTGGATGCACGCCATCGAAGAGCTACTCGGCGTCAAGAACAATTACACAATTACAGGAGGTAATTGCGCTCAGCTGGTGGTCATTAGGCTCCTCTCCAGACTATAAAAAAGACTGCTTGTGCCCCCCCCCTTTGCAGAAGTCAACGCATTGACTAAAGAGAACGTAACTAACTTGGCAGGCTGGGTTGCTGCCAAGGTTTGTATGAATTGCTGACAAGGTTTGTCGGACTTGCTGCCAAGGTCCTTATCTGTTTGTTTGCTTGGCTTTCAGCCAGCGAGATTTTGGCTTCTTGCTATTAAAAGTACATTCTAGTTAAGCTTGTCTCGGCTTTCATTACTGGACGGAGGAGGGGGTCAGAACAAAGATGTGTGTTCCTCATCAGTTCCAGGTACGAGCCAGCCTGCTTTTTTGTTCACCGGCTTGGCTTGGGGTGGAAGCCAATCCATTCTGTTGCCTTTTTATGCAAACCGATCAAAAAGCAACGCTTACCATGAAGCATTGTTAAGTGCACTTGCCTTTTTAAACTCTCCCCACTGCCAGCCGCACAAAAGCTGCTGCTTCCAGCCACAGTGACCTGAAAAGAAACAGATGAAACCATCAGATGAAGAGCGGGGGGCAGGGGAGGACATTTCTTCATTGCAAATCCCAACCTCCCCCCAAACCCCTCTGCAAAAGCAACAGAAGTTTAACTGCAACTCGGGTGATTTCTACCCAAATCTGCAAAGAATGCTACTGGATATAGTCCACAGACAAGCCAAACTGGTTTCTTATCCTTTTTCATTTTAATTTTTTTTAAAAAAATTGAGCTAGCCGTGGAGAACCTTGGAAAAAAAATCACCCCACAGAGTGATCACATTTAGCTCTCCCCTCCTTTGAGAAAGACAAATTTGCTAGTGCCGATTTCTAGAAGGGGAGGCCCTACTCGAGTCCAGCTGGGTCAAGCAACCTCTTATCTGGTTTTTCTATCCACCCAAAAGAACTTCCACTGTTTCCTTGGGGGGGGGGGGCTTGCATACCCCAATGTTTTGTCTAGAATTTGCATCCTTGGCTCAGCCTGTTATTAGAAAGAATGCAGACCACACTGGATGTTGGTTGTACCACAAATGGTTGTGCCGCATTCCATCGGTTTCTCTGCTGTTGTACCCGCAGTGCAATTCAAGCTGTGGTAGGACAAAATATACTTCTTGTGGGCTCACTTTCCGGTTTCCTGCCCACCCCCTATATCTTCCTCCTGACACTCTCCCCTCCTCCAGGATCTGTTTCTCTCTCTGAGTCCATTTTCTTCCAATCCTGGACAATAGCAACTCTAGCAATTTCACTCTTCTAAAATCATTTGATATGTTGTAGAACGGGATTACAGTTTCATTTGGTAGACTTCATTGCTCTTAAGGACTGTGAAGGAAGGAGAGGAGGAAGGAAAGAAATTTGGGGGGGAAAGCACTGAGAGGAAGAACATTCACGGGCACAAAACATGGACATGCCCATCTTCTGGTTGTTAGTTGCGAAGTCATGTCCGACCCATCATGACCCCATGGACAATGTTCCTTCAGGCCTTCCTGTCCTCTACCATCCTCTGGAGACCATTTAAGCTCACACTGACTGCTTCGGGGACTCTAAGCTCACACTGATTACTTCGGGGACTCCATCCAGCTACCTCATTCTCTGTCGTCCCTTTCTTTTTTTGCCTTCAATCTTTCCCAGCATTAGGCCCTTCTCCAGTGAGTCCCTCTCATGTCCCTCTAAGCAAGAGCAAGACGACTTCACTCCAGTGGTGGGATTCAGCTGGTTCATACCTATTCGGGAGAACCGGTTGGTAACTTTCTAGGCAGTTCGGAGAACCGGTTGTTGGAAGAAATCTCCTTTTGTTTTTCCCCACTTTTCAGGGCTAATCCTGTAAGGAAGGCAGGAAGGAAACATTCTGGTGTTGTTTCTAGCCTCATCTTTGTTGACCTGCTTACAGAAACTATCTCTCTGGTTAACTCTGATTACATTGTAAGAGCTAAGGTGAAGCACCCATCGACGGGAATGACGTTGAGTTGGCCACACCCACCCAGTCACGTGACCACTGAGCCCTGCCTACCCAGCTGGCCATTAGGGCAGAGAACCAGTTATTAAATTATTTGAATCCCACCACTGCTTCACTCCTTCCATGAACATTTGGGAATTTTTTTTCTCCCTTGAAAGAATTCTGAATACAGATTCAATCAAATGAATGAGAAAAGGGATTTTTTTTAAAAAAAAATGGAGGAGACTTTCTCCGCCTTGCAATTCTCCAAAGTAGGATTTCACCTCTGCAAGGCTAAAGCACTATTTGGAAGCTTCTATATTACAGTACTTGCTCTAATTTTCCAAGCTCACCTGTGGAATTTCTAACAATCTACCATATTGGTGATCAGATGAGGGGGCTAGAAGGCTAAATGCATTTTAAAATACCTTCTGTACAATCCCAGCCACAACTTAAGAAAGGTCTTCGGCCCATTAATTTCCTACAGTTATGTTTAAATACATTTGCATGTTGGAAAAAAACGTCAACAAGAAGGTCTTGCTTTTGGGAGATCCTTGAGTGAGGTGCCAAGTTCTCTTTGTGATTCAGAACTGTATGCAGAAAAGGTTGGTTTTTCCCCCCCCCCATTGCTTTACTGATGAATTGACCCCATTAGGTTTAAGGTGGGTTTATCTGAGCTTGGCAATTAAAGCAATATTTTAAGGTTCTAGTGTCCCACTAGGCTGGTGTTTACTTTAAATACTTTAACTTTCACCCTTTTTCACAAAGTTAATGAAGAGTAAAAACATTTTCTGATACAATAAACAGTTTATAAACTATTTGGCTCAAATAAACATATTATAGAAATCACACACCCCAAAAAAGCCATTGCAGGAAACGGTGTATAGTTAATTGCTGTATTTGTATCCAGATTGCTGTCAAGCTTTAATTAATTTCCAAGGTCTATGGCCTGTCTCTGAGACCAGGCATGTGCATCTATGGGAAAGTAAGCTAGTTGAGATGCTAGACTAGAAACTAGGAAACCTTTAGCAGTTGGCTGGGATGACTTCAGAGTTGGGTTGCTCCCAATTCAGCCCGGATCATAGTGGCGGTGTGGGAGGCTCTGCCCATTCCCCTGAATGCGTCTACGCATGCCAGTGGTGGGTTTCAAATTTTTTTCGAACCTACTCTGTGGGCGTGGCCTCCTTTGTGGGAGTGGCTTGCCGGCCATGTGACCTGGTGGGAGTGGCTTGCCAGCTATGTGTTTGCTCTCCCTCCCTCTCTCTCTCTTTCCTTCCTTTTGTCTCTCTGTCCCTTTTTCCTTTTTTTCTTTCATCTCTCTCTCATTTTTTCTTTCTGTTTTTCTTTATTTCTTTCTTCCTTTCTTTCTCTTTCTCTTTCTCTCTCTCTCTGTGTGTGTGTGTGTGTGTGTGTGTGTGTGTGTGTGTGTGTCAGTGGTGGGTTTCAAAATTTTTTGGAACCTCTTCTGTAGGTGTAGCCTGCTTTCTGGTGGAACCTCTTCTAACTGGTTCAGTAGATTTGACGAACCGGTTCTACCGAACTGGTGTGAACTGGTAGGAACCCACCTCTGACGCATGCCCACAAGTGAACTGGTAGTAAAAAAAATGGAAACCCACCACTGGATGACTTCAGTCCAGTCAAAAGGTTTTGGGATACAACAGGAGGGAGCATTCTGCATCCTCTCTTGACTTGTACAAAATAAAAACAGGATTAAAATATAGTTTACAATTATTCTTAGCTGAGAATTGCCACATTTAAGAATGGCATACCCAACACTGTTAGCCTTCTGGAAAGTCATGTCTTGGCTGGAGGTTCCTGAAGGCATTGGGCCCAAGATATGAGTTGAGGGCGGTTAGGTTCCTCACAGTCACCAGATTTTATATTTTGAACTTACATTGCATGCTTTCTCTCTGCGTGATGTCTCTTCTGTTCATTTTTTTCAACAAATGCTCAAAGAAAGTGTTTCAGGTTGAAATACTCCTGCTTAATCATATCTTATCTGCCAGCTTGCCACACTTTGAAGTGTAGCTGCAATGAGTGATGTGAAGGCAAAAATGGAAAGTGTGAAAGTATGGTCACCATCGTTAAGCTACCAGGATGCATAGGCCTCTTCGAGACCCCTTCTGTTCACTTGGCTGCACAGTATGGCCAAGGCTTTGAGCCTCCAACATTTGACAGCAAGAATAGCAACCGGAGAAACCAAGGGAACACACATTTCAAATCCTGATCTGAGCAATTTTAGTGGAAATTCTTTCTGAACATTGTGCGAATACTGCATTCAGTTTTGGTCGCCACAATATAAGAAGGATATGGAGACTCTAGAAAGAGCGCAGAGAAGGGCAACAAAGACGATTAGGGGACTGGAGACTAAAACATACGAAGAACGGTTGCAGGAACTGGGTATGTCTAGTTTAATGAAAAGAAGGACTAGGGGGCATATGTTAGCAGTCTTCCGATATCTCAGGGTCTGCCACAAAGAAGAGGGAGTCAAGCTATTCTCCAAGGCACCTGAGGGCAGGACAAGAAGCAATGGGTGGAAACTCATCAAGAAGAGAAGCAACTTAGAACTGAGGAGACATTCCCTGACAGTTAGAACAATTAATCAGTGGAACAACTTCCCTCCAGAAGTTGTGAATGCAAGTTTTTAAGAAGATGTTGGATAACAATTTGTCTGTAGTGGTGTAGGGTTTCCTGCCTAAACAGGAGGTTGGACTAGAAGACCTCTAAGGTCCCTTCCAACTCTGTTATTCTATTCTGTTCTGTTCTGTTCCGTTCCATTCCATTCCATTCTATTCTAGTGTAGCAAAAACTCAGAATGGGAAAGTATCCCACAGCCAAACAAAAACCAACAGCAAACTCTGTTCCTCCTAACCTTTACCAGTGCAGTCCATGAAGGACAGAGGTACTTACTCCAGCAAAGTGCTGGATCATTGCTTAAATCATGGAGATCAAAGAATTGTGTCTATGTGTATGTATATTAGATACACATGTATATTACACATTCATGAATGTGTGTGTATACACACGTTTGTACACACACCCATATACTCACACAACATTGTTAAATGTTTAAGATATTTTCATATGAGAATCCATCAAGTTTAAGGGTTCCTTCACCTTTGAAAGTTTTAGGGTAATCTCAGATCAAAGTACTATTTTCTATTAGAACCCAAACCCATGGCTTGACAATGCTTATTATAGTCAAATATGATTTGCACAAATGACTCCTTCAAGTCCTGATATGTACACAGGACTTGAAGATTATATTATGGTGTGCAAACAAGATAAGTACCCCTATTTTTCGGAGTATAAGATGCACCAGAGTATAAGACGCAGCCAGGTTTTGAAGAGGCATTTTTTTTAAAAAAAGTAGGTAGGTAGGTAGGTAGGGAGAGAGAGAGAGAAATACAGTAGGTAGGGAGAGAGAGAGGAGTTAGGTAGGTAGGTAAAGGGATAGAGAGAGAGAGAGAGAGAAATAGAGAGAGAGAAATACAGTAGGTAGGTAGGGAGAGAGAGAGTGTAGATAGGTATGTAGGTAGAGGGATAGAGAGAGAGAAATAGAGAGAGAGAGAAATACAGTAGATAGGGAGAGAGTGAGTGAGTAGGTTGGTTGGTAGGTAGAGGGATAGAGAGGGAAAAATAGAAATACAGTAGATAGGTAGGGGGAGAGAGTGAGAGTAAGTAGGTAGGTAGATAGGTAGATAGAGAGGGAGAGAGGGAGAGTGAGTGAGTGAGAGAGAGAGAGAGTGAGAGAGAGACAGAGAGAGAGAGAGAGACAGAGAGAGATACAGTAGGTAGGTAGATAGGGAGAAAGAGAGTAGGTAGGTAGATATTTCCAGGTGTATTTATTCATGTGCTGGAGAAGGAAATAGCTGACAACCTGTAGCACCTAAAACTTTGTTTCTGCTGGGACAGCACTTGATCAATGTAATTCTCATCAACCACTCCAACTAAACAGTTTTCCGAAAGGGAAAAATCTTTTTTTGCACTCTGCAAACCTCCCCCAAACAGCCCATTTTTCGCAAAAATGGGCCCATTTTTTTATAAAAAGGCATGAATTGCCTTGAGGAGGCTTGCAGAATACTCCTGGAAGGGGGGGGGGGCAAAAAATGGCCTGTTTTTTTGCAAAAACGGGCTGTTTTTTTGTCAAAAAAAATTGCATGCATAGCTTTATGGAGGCTTATAGAGTGCTGCTGGGGGTGGTGGGGTGGAACGGCCCGTTTTTTGCTCATTCCTGCCCTCCCAGGCCCCCCAGGAGTGCTCTAAACCCCTCCATAAGGCTATGTACGGCCATTTTGGTGAAGGGGCGGGGCTTTGGAAGGCAAAAAATGCTGTATTCGGTATATAAGACGCACCCAGATTTTCAGCCTTTTTTTAGAGGAAAAAAGGTGCGTCTTATACTCCGAAAAATACGGTACATGAAATAAACATCTCATGTTCATGTCAGAAGATACTTTTATAATGTGTTGTTCTCTTTATGTATGATCCAAGCTTCTCTCTCATTCCCCTCCCAAAACATTTTAGGAGCTTGCAGTTTAACATATTGTGGAAAAAACATGAGTTCCACTTCCAAAGGTTGCATCCCTCATTTTCCCCCACAGGTGATGGGGTACATAAAAATTGATCCACAACCTATTCTCCAAAACACCTGAAGACAGGGCAAGAAGCAATCAAGGAGAAAAGTAATCTAGAACTAAGGAGAAATTTCCTGACATAAAAATTAATCAGTAGAACAACTTGCCTCCAGAAGCTGTGGGTGCTCCATCATTGGAGGTTTTTAAGAAGAGATTGGACATCCATCTGTCTGAAATGGTACACCGTTTCTTGCTTGAGCCGGGGGTTGTACTAGAAGACCTCCAAGGTCCCTTCCAACTCTGATATTTTGTTATTCTATTCTAGGAACCATCTGGAGGGTCACAGGTTTCATGGAGGGCAGTTTATTTTACCAGAATCATCTAATGGAGATCCACAAACAGCTCCATCATAATAAACACATTTGCCTCTAAGGTGCCACATGATTCTTTGTTACTTATAAAAAAATCCATCTTGAAGACACATCCGTGACCAACTTTAATCCAAAATAAGAAGTCAGGAGCCTGGGGAGACTTCTGATTAACCTGCTTTCCCTCTAACCAGCTGGCCTGGAGGCTACGGAATGGCCAATGGGATGGATATCAAGCTGTCTCTCCCCAAATGCCTAATTAACAGGCAGGTTTGGCTGGAGGAGAACACCATGGGAGGTAAGCGAATCTGGAAACTGGGGCCAGCAGGGGTGACAGAACTCACTCATATATTAGCTTCAGCTTGAAATCTATCAAACTGCCTCAGTTTACATACTGATCCCTTGTGGGAGGCAGACGGCACACATTTGCATATACACAGCCCACACCATTGTGCTGGCATCTCTTAAGAGAAGTCAGAAAAAGTAGAAACTTGTGAAGTATTAGGAAGTGCAGAAAATTATGTCAAAACTGGGGTGTGTGTGTAAAAATGAGAAATGTACTAACAAAATGAATTTGTCTCGCGCTCTCGCTATCTAGCTAACTATCTAGCCATCTTTCGATCTTTCATCCATCCAGCTAGTTAATATTCCCATCAAAGTTCACAATATTTTGTTGCATGGGTGACCTTTGATTTTAACATTATGTTCTGACCCCCACCTTGTTCGTTCAGACAAAACTTCAAAGGAAATATTTTTATCAGTACCGGCTTTTGCTGGCTGCGAGCCCAAAATAAACATAGATAAATTCTCTGGCAAAAAGTTAAACAGCAAATGCAAAAACAAACTCTTACAGCAAACCACTTCTCCAAGTTGGTTTCTTTGAATCATGAATCATGAACAAATGAACGTTGACTTCTGCAACTAGGGCGTGGCACCATCAGTCTTTTATCCGCAGGAGGAGATCCTTAACGAGCCACAGCTGCTTGTTATCCTCTCCTGTGAGCATCCCTAAACAACTCACAGGAGGCTTCTGCTGAGTCACAACACATTAGGTACTCTCAGTATTAATTGAACTTTGCCTCAGGGGAGAGGACATCTAGAACTTAACAAATTCAGGCTAGCTGCAAGAATCAGGATCAGGTGATGAAAATAGTTTTCTACTTAATGGACTCTAGAGCAGTGGTTCTCAACCTTCCCAATGCCGTGACCCTTTAATACAATTCCTCATGTTGTGGTGACCCCCAACTATAAAATTGGTGTCTCGGTTCCTAAGACCATCGAAAATATGTGTTTTCCGATGGTCTTAGGCAACCCCTGTGAAAGGGTCGTTCGACCCCCAAAGGGGGTCCCGACCCACTGGTTGAGAACCACTGTTCTAGAGCAAGGGTATCCAACTGTGGCAACTTTAAGACTTGTGGAGACTCCCCAGCTGTTCTTGCTAGGTATAATTACAGATTGTACAGTTATAGAGACTAATTTGATTCTGAACTTAACAACGGCAGCAAGATTGTTGGTGGCGCAGTACTGGAAGAAGGAAGAATTGCCTACTATCCAAGAATGGACATTAAAAGTAGTAAACTTAGCAGAGATGGCTAAAATTTCAGCATATTTGAAAGACCATTCAGTTGAGAAATACAAGTTGGAACGGAGAAGATGGATTGACTACATTCAAAATAAATATCGGACTAAGAAATTTCAATTAGCTTATGAATGAACAAGGAATGTTATAACTTATCTAAATTTAGCTTAATAAAAGGGGAGTTAAAGTACAAGGGAATGTAGAATGCTATAGTTAGTTAGCTTATGTTAGCGTATGATTGTTAAATGTTTATACTCTGTATTTTGCTCTGGGAGGTTGGGAGGAGGGAGGGTTGGAGGGGGTGGGTAGGGTTGGGGTGGAGGGAGGGAAGGGAAGGGGAAATATTTGAAAAATCTATTAAAACTCTTTAATAAATAAAGACTTGTGGAGTTCAACCTGCTAGCTGGGGAATTCTGGAAGTTGAAGTCCACAAGTCTTAAAGTTATCAAGGTTGGACACTCCTGGTCTACAGCAATGTTCCTCAACCTTGGCAACTGTAAGAGGTGTGGACTTCAACTCCCAGAATTTGGGGAGTTGAAGTCCACATCCCTTAAAGTTGCCAAGGTTGAGGAGCAGAGATCTGCTGCTCATCAGAGTAAGCAATACTAGCTGGATGAGGAAATATGGTCCTATTCAACTATTTATTTTAATTATTTTTTTTATTGATTACATTTTTATGCTGTCCCTCTCCCCTGTAAGATGACTCTGGGGCAATTTACAAATCTAATTGTACCAAAAAGACTTTGGCGAATTCAAGGAGTATTTTTGCTATATTTCCTGATACAGAAATCCACACAGATGAAGGATAAGTGATGATTGTGTGCATGTGAATATTTGGGCTTTTCAACAGTTGGGTCATCAGCGTGGGATAAGAGGCAATGGATGGAAACTAATCAAGGAGAGGAGCGACCTAGAACTAAGGAGAACTTTCTGGATAGTTAGAACAATTAGCCTCCAGAAGCTGCAGGTCTGCCATCACTGAAGGCTTTTAAGAAGAAATTGGACAACCATTTGTCTGGAATGGTATAGGGTTTCCTGCTTGAGCAGGGGGCTGGACTAGAAGACCTCCAAGGTCCCTTTCCAACTCTGTTCTTCTGTTACTTTCTATGTTCTGGGAATAAAATTATGTGTGAATACATTTGAATAACTGAGAGAATGGAGTTTGTCTGCATGTACGGGGGATGAAGTGGAGGAAAACATGGCAGGAAAGTGGCTGGGGTTAATACAGTTGCTCAATGGGAAATCTGTGCTGGGCCCATAAATAATAAAGAGTCGCCTAGTCCTATAGAAAGTGGCTTCATACTGTTTGGCTCCAGGCAAAATAAAGGGAATTCAGTGCCCCAAAGGGCTAGAACAGTGGGATTAATAACACATCAATTTTAATGCAGCTTTTTTTTTCTGCTTCATAAACAGCAAAGTGAATGTTTGAGCATCTCGGCAGGGGGTTAATGAGGACTCTGATTAGTTATTCAGATTTCCTTACACTGCCTCAATCCATCCTTCTAGAGGGAGAGGAAAGGAGGATGGGTAAGAAAAAAAATACAGTAAAGATATTCTTCCCACTCTCCTTCTGTTTTCTAAGCCAGCTCTGGCCATAACATGGCAAAACCACTCAGCTTCACAAGTTTATATCTTGCAATGATTCAGGTTTCACAGAGAGCATCTAGCATGCCATCACCTTTCTTTATTTCTGGCTTGCAAAGAGAGGGAGATCACAATGAGAAGCAGAAGGCTGCATGAAGCTGGCTTAGCAGCATCTAAATCCTGTCTCTTCCCAAAGAATGATGGGTTTGCCTCAAACCTGAGTACATCCTTCTTACTGGAAAAGTAATCCTCCAGTGTGCTTTGATTAAAAACTTGGGGTTACAATGTCCAAAGAAGACAGTTCCTGGATAAGACTTCTGGTAACAGCAACACTATTGTTGAAAAAAAAACCCTGCCTGATGGGTGCTGAATGGGGAGAACAGATCAGGAAGGAAGGAAGAGTAGCTTAACCAGAGCAAACAGCAACCATGGAAGTTGTATACTTTCAAAGAAAGCAAAGACGTAAACTTAGAATGATAATGAAGAATTAAAATGTTATACAGAAAAGGATGGTTGCAATAGAGCCGAGGTGGCGCAGTGGTTAAATGCAGCACTGCAGGCTACTTCAACTGACTGCAGTTCTGCAGTTCGGCTGTTCAAATCTCACCGGCTCAGGGTTGACTCAGCCTTCCATCCTTCCGAGGTGGGTAAAATGAGGACCCAGATTGTTATTGGGGGCGATATGCTGACTCTGTAAACCGCTTAGAGAGGGCTGAAAGCCCTATGAAGCGGTATATAAGTCTAACTGCTATTGCTAACTGCTAAAGGTCTCTTCCTTCCCTCATTGCTCTCCTTCTGATGCAGCAGGGGTTGCACAGGTAAACCCACCAGTGGCTGGCCAGGTTAGGTGGTCTTAATAGAATGGACCTTATAAAGTCATATTAGTTTGGCTTTTCATTCTAGTGCCCTGGAGTCCCAAAGTTGACTTTTAGCTGGAGTGAACTTTTCTCTCCAACTTCCTCATAAGTATTAAAAATAGGGCTGAACAGTGTGGCAAGACCCTGTAAAGGGGGGGCACAGGAAGCCAGACGTGGGGGAGTGATAGAACAGAGGTAAAAAAAAAACTGCTGACAGCTTAAGACATTATAGGAACTGCTCTTTCTTGTATTTCTCCTATGTCCTTTGCTGTAACATTCCAAATGAACTTCCCCTTTTCGAAATGTCATGCTTGTCTCGTGTATGGAAACGCCTTGAGAATGCACAGTTTGGAACACGGCATAAAAGTAGCATCCTGGGCAGAGCCCAGGCAGTTCAGATTTTGGTGTGTGAACACGCTGAACTCGATGCATCCAATAAACCTGTTTCTCTTCCTTCGTGGTATCAAGTCCTGGTCTTTCGTAAGTAGATTACAAACCTCTATCTGCTGCAACACTTCCAGTGCATCTCAGCAGGTTGTTCCACAACCAACAATAGAAATGGTCTTCAACACGCACACTGTTTTGTTCAGCTCCTCAGACATTGTGTTGGCAACATTAGCTCTTCATGATCTCACGCCCAGAGAGTTCGTCCTTTCAGTTATCTCATTCTGAGATGCTGAGGATTGAACTTGGGGCCTTCTACATTCAAAGCACATCCTCAAATCCATCTCCATATCTTGGCATAAGGAACAAAGATTTAATTTTATTTATTTATTTAATTAGTTTGTATGCCGCCCACTCTCAAAGAGACTCAGGGCGGCTTACAGGTAAAAAAGGGAGGGGGGGGACATACAAAATAAAAATAAAAAGCAACATTAGAAATTCTGCAACATTCATAACTTAGGATGGGGCTGGATACATCAACAGCCCCAGGCCTGCCGGAACAGCCAGGTCTTGGTCGCTTTGCGGAAGGCCGGAAGGGTAGTAAGGGTCCGGATCTCAATGGGAAGATCGTTCCATAGGGCTGGAGCAGCTACAGAGAAGGCCCTCCCCCGGGGAGTCGCCAGCCGACATTGACCGGCAGATGGAATCCGGAGGAGGCCTAGTCTGTGCGATCTTATAGGTCTCTGGGAGGTAACTGGGAGGAAGCGGTCTCTCAGGTAGCCAGGTCCGATACCATGTAGGGCTTTAAAAGTAACGACTAGCACCTTGAAGCGTGTCCCGAGACCAATGGGAAGCCAGTGCAGCTCCCGGAGGATAGGTGTAACGTGGGTGTATCTAGATACACCCACTATCGCTCGCGCGGCTGCATTCTGGACTAACTGAAGTCTTCGAACATTCTTCAGGGGCAGCTGAAGATGATGTAACCAAACCAGGCTTAGTCTGCCCATTGAGAGTCTCATCCTTGTGCCTCCTATGATGGTCCCACACCATCATTATTATTAATTCCGCCCAGATGTACCACCATATCAGCCTGTTTCATCAACTATAATGACTTATGCCTGAGGGAGATGATTATCTCAATTTCATCTTTGTTCCAGGTTCACAATACCAATGCTGTAATTGGAAAACATCCGAGGGAACAGAATAGGAATGTATGTAATATAGCAATAGCAATAGCAATAGCAGTTAGACATATACCGCTTCATAGGGCTTTCAGCCCTCTCTAAGTGGTTTACAGAGCATATTGCCCCCACAGTCTGGGTCCTCATTTCACCCACTTCGGAAGGATGGAAGGCTGAGTCAACCTTGAGCCGGAGAGATTTGAACTGCCGAACTGCAGCTAGCAGTCAGCTGAAGTGGCCTGCAGTACTGCACTCTAACCACTGCGCCACCTTGGCTCAAGAGGACAAGAGAAAGTACATCACTTAGTACTGTACATTCTTGTGTACTCCAGAAATTGTCCCAGGGCAGTTATCTGTTGCTTTATTTTTGTTGTGTATTTCCATTTTTATAATTATATTGATGGTTCTTAACTGTGTTTGCCACACCTAGTGTTGCTTGCATGAGCTGGGCAGCCATATAAATTGAAATAAGTAAAAATATACATGGTTTGGTGTAATTTCCTATGGGCTGCCTTGAATAAGGTGGAAGTCAGCAACATGCAAATTATTATTATACACGCAACAATGTGAAATCATAGCTGCCAGTTCTTTAGCTGGCATTGGCCTTCATATCCACTGAGTTCCTCCCAAGAATTTAGGATGTTGTAATGCACGTTGGCATGTTGCCTGTTGTAATTGACAGATGGACATTTTGTCAATGTGCAGATTTTCTAAGTTCCATCCAAGATTTCTTTGGTATGGCACCCAGTTTGCTGATAACCCCTGAGACTATTACAACCGTTTCATGCCATAATCTTCCAACTTGATTATTATCATTGATTATACAGATAATGTTGCCCCCAACAGATGCTGATAATTGGAGAAGATTGCGGCTTCCAGGTCCATATTTAAAGCATTTGAAAAGCAAACTGTGATTGAGAGAGACATGATGGTCAGTGGTATCCATGATACAGAAATGCTAGCACAGTCTAATTAAGATTATGCTCCCAATACATCTTTGCCCATTGATGGAGAAGCATAAGTATATTTTGTAGGTGCAGAATACTAATTCTAACCATCTTCCATTCTAGTAATAGCAATAAGCCTGCATGGATTGGAGACCTTGGTACTTGAGGCTTAGTGAGCTCATGTCTTATTTTAAGAAGTGAAGCCAAGCAGGATTATAAGGTTGAAAGCTACTGTAGTTGTGGGTCATTTCCAAAGAGCTAAAATTTTCTTATAAAAGCAAAGTCTAAAACATACTAGGATTGTGGATCATCTAGTCCAACTCCTTCTCCAGGGTAGAAATCATTAGTTGACACATGGCATCCAGCAAGGTGTGTCTATCACCTCACCTTCATTTGTTTGCTAATTCATATTTGCAGGTAGCTAGAGATATGATGGAGTAGACCTATGTCTAACTACTTACACATATTACATGATCAGGGGTGGGTTCCTGCCAGCTCTAACCTCTTCTATAGAAGAGGTTCCGCAAATCTACAGTGCTGTTTAGAACTGGTTCCAGCTCCCTCCCCCATGCCCGTCCGCACATCATCAAGATGAAGAGCGAGAGGAGGAATTCTGGGAGTTGAAGTCCACAAGTCTTAAAGCTGTCAAGTTTGAACACCCCTGGTTTTTTTCCCGAAAGGGTTAGGGGTGCAAGGGTCTTGTAACTTGACAGCTTTAAGATTTGCGTGCTTCAAATGCCAAAGTTTCTGAGCCAACATTTTGGTTGCTAAGCAAGAGCATTATTAAGTGAGTTTACAAGTTGGCCACGCCCACCCAGTCACATGGCCGGCAAGCCACTCCCACAAAGCAGGCCACACCTACAGAAGAGTTTCTAAAAAAGTTTGAAACCCACCACTGGACATGATGCAATGAGGTGGTCCAGTGGTTAGAGTGCAGTACTGCAGGCCACTTCAGCTGACTGCTATTTGCAGTTCGGCGGTTCAAATCTCACCGGCTCAAGGTTGACTCAGCCTTCCATCCTTCCGAGGTGGGTGAAATGAGGACCCAGACTGTGGGGGCAATATGCTGACTCTGTAAACCGCTTAGAGAGGGCTGAAAGCCCTATGAAGCGGTATATAAGTCTAACTGCTATTGCTATTCACAATATATTCCATCCCCCTTGTTCAGAAATGTAACTTAAAGAAACTATTGCTGGCTATGGGATATAAACATATTCATATAAGACTTAAACAAAGGGGGGTATCTTTAATGAACAGACTACCTAAAGCTTAAGAGGATCACAAATGTTCCCCCCCCTGCTTTCCATCATTTCTGAATCACTAAATGAATTTTACATCCAAAGAACTTTTTTTTTCAAGCTTTCTCCTTCAATGTAATTGAGGAGTCATTTATTCCTCCATAACATTTGCTTGAAAGAACATTAGAGCTGAATTATAGCTGGGACCATTATTTCACAGTCTGAGAAATGTTAATGCCTAGGTCCCACAGAATGCTGTATTACATCTTTTATGGTGGACATAACAATTTTTATGAACGTTTTCTCAGGTAACATCACCATTTACTATGGAGAAGAGATCCTACCATGGGTTCGTTAACTTGGGTGTAAACTTTATGAATGCCTTGGGGTATTTTGAGAAAGACATCCCCAAAATATTAATCTCATCACTTTATTTCTATGGTCCTTTTCTTCTAAACTCATTCAGAGTGGCCCACTCCATCATTATAAAAGTTTACTAAAGAAAATGATTTGTTAACCATACAGGGCTACAAAACTGGAAAAAAAACTGGATATCTATTAACACAGTAATATTAATACCAAGAAATTCTTGAACAATTTATAATATGTCCTAGCAACAGGGAGGGCGGGGAATCCAGGCAACCAGAAAAATAATAATAATTTTATCAAAACCAGGGGGGAAAAATCTTCTCAGCATTCTTTTAATTTTGATGGTTTCCTTCAACAGAAATGTATTATGGCATTCATGGGGCAAAATATTTGAAGTCCCAGAATGCCTCTCCCCCCCCCCCAACACAGGTAAAAATCCTAACATCATTTTTAATGAAAGAACTGTTATTTTAAATCCATTATTTGTCCTCGTTTTTTTCACCTCCCTTCAAGAGAACTGTATTTTATTCTTTTTTTAAAAAAGATTTTTTTTTAAAAAAAGCACTTTCAGTAGTTTAAATTTTCTTAGTAAAAGAATTATTTACCTGTGGCAAGATGGGTGGCCAATAAATTAGCTAGCTGTTTAAATGTATTTGGCTTTTTCACGTCTGGAATAATTCTTTTATTCTATTTTATTCATGGTGGCACAGTGGTTAGAATGCAGTACTGCAGGCTAATTTTGCCGACCACCAGCAGTTCGATTCTTACTGGCTGACGGTTCACTCAGCCTTCCATCCTTCCAAGGTTGATAAAATGAGGAGCCAGATTGTTGGCGGCAATAGGCTGATTCTGTAAACTGCTTAGAGAGGGCTGTGAAGCACTGTGAATGGTATGTGTGTCTAAGTGCTATTGCTATTTTTCTTCCCCTTTTAAAAAGAAAGATGGATTTTATCACTTCATGCTTGTCTCGCCTCTAGCTTCCATTAAGTGTTGTAAGTATTTCATTATGGGAAGCCCGGTCTCCTTATTTGCACCTGTGTTTGAGGGTTCCAGCATTTTGTTATTCTTACCGACAGAATGCTTTCACCCTCTGACATTGCTAGTAAAATCTGGATATCTCGCATGAGTTTCAATGCTTAGGCTGACAAGTGTCAACACAAACACACCCCGGGGAGCCAGAAGTGGCCAGAAGTGGCCAGAAGCACTTTAGAGTATGCACAGTGATATTAGACAATTGTAGGGTGACTCTTCAGGTTGGAGATCTGTCACCTAGGAGATCGCACAAAAGCTAGGAAGACTAATGGTAGAAACATCGCGCACCACTTTATTGCAAAGTGTACCTCAGTGAAAGTGTTAAACTACAAGTTAGCAAAGATAAATTTAGGATCTACAAAAGCCTGCAGAAAAAATAAGAGAGTTTCTAGTTTGAATCATTTGGAGTTTCTTACTTTGAAACAGAGGGACCAATAATATAAATAGAAATACAAGGGGGAAAAACGCTTCCTGCATGCAAATGTTTTCATTTATTTGAAAAGAATTGCATAGTGCTTTCCAATCAAATTCAGACTATAAGCATGGTTGGAGATTACTATTATTTGTTATTCTTTAAATCTTTATGGCAGCCTATCCTATCTAAGCAATTCTGGATGGCTCACTCCAGGTAAAAAGCAATCCAATAAAACCAACAGAACTGAAGAAGATTCTTGGATGAGAAGTGAAACATCATCAAGGGGGAAAAAGCAAGTCCACTTGTCTTTTGAAAAATCATCTTTGGGACAACCCTGACCTGGATGAGTGACACAGTTCAATAAAATTAAGTTTAAATGGCAATAGACAAACATGTAAAAACACCAGTAATAGTTCTAAGACCAACTCCCCCCACAAACATCCTAACCAGCGGTAAAATCTATTACTACATCATCTCAACATAGCCACTGTAAAAGTTCTTCACTGTTGCCAAATCCCCAGGCACAGTGCCAGAGACAGGCCTTCAGAACCTTCTCAAGAAGTTCTGGAGGGAAGAGGTTCTTGGGATGGGTGCCATAGAAAGTAGAAAGGAGAGGACCTTCTAGGACAGGGGTGGGAAGCAATGAGCCCTGTATGAGTTCTGGGAGTTGAAGTCCCTAAGTCTTAAAAGTTGCCAAGATTTAGGATTTTTTAGGATTTTACTTTATTTATATGCCGCCCTTTTCCCTGAGGGGACTCAGGGCGGCTCACAATCCAGGGGGAGGGAAGAACAAAAACAAAATACACACATGAAGACAATACATCATTCAAAAGCGCAACAGTCATACTATTCGGGTGGGGTTAAAGTCTTTAGCCCCAGGCCTGTCGGGACAGCCAGGTTTTAAGGGCTATGCGGAAGGTCTGAAGGGTGGTGAGGATACGAATCTCCACGGGGAGTTCATTCCATAGGGTCGGAGCAGCCACCGAGAAGGCTCTCCTCCGGGTAGTTGCCAGTCGACATTGACCGGCTGATGGGATTCGGAGGAGGCCTAATCTATGGGATCTTATTGGCCTAGTGGAGGTAATTGGCAGTAGGCGGTCTCTCAAGTACCCAGGTCCAATACCATGAAGGGCTTTGAAGGTGACAACAAGCACCTTGAAGCGCACCCGGAGATCAACAGGCAGCCAGTGAAGCTCGCGGAGGATAGGTGTTACGTGGGTGAAACGAGGTGCACCCACGATCGCTCGCGCGGCTGCATTCTGGACCAGCTGAAGTCGCCGAATACTCTTCAAGGGCAGCCCCTTGGACATCCCTGTTCTAGGATTCAAATTGTGAATTTACACCCACCTTCATAAATTTCCCTGCCGAAGCAAATGATTTTGCACCTGTTCCTAAGCAACATGGGACGGGTTCTCCTGCCTCCTGCTGTAAACAGACTGTTTCCTAGGCTCCCTCTTCGATACTAAAGAGACGTCATAAAAAAAGAGAGATTCTTTTCTTTGGGACCACTGCCATATGCTTCATCTCAGTCTTAAACTACATGTTAATTGTTCTGAATTAAGAACTCCAGCTGGAAATAGCAAACAAGCAATTTACAGAACTTAAGATAACACCCAACCTATCCAAATGGATGTTTTAAAAAAATCCCTTTCTTGGTTGGGTTGAATTGAAATACCCTAATATTGACTGGATTTTTATTTTATTTTTTTTAAAAAATAAAGCCTTTAAAAATAAATAAAAATAAACCCTGTTTCTCAAAACTGGATTTATTCCCAGATGAATCTTAAAAAATATCAACGGAGAAGGGAAAAGATGTGTCCACCTGAAGGACATCTCAGATTACCAGCCAAACTGCCTTTTAGATATATTCCACCTTTTCCTTCATTAACAGCCACTTTGCTTTCAACTAAAACAAGCAAACAAACCAAAAGACTAGCGGAAGGGAAACAGAAATTTATTATTTTTTTACATCCTGTTTCAGAACTTTGCAGAGAGATATACAGCAGTTGATGGAGATAATATAACTGTTCAGATGACTCTTCAATCTGAACGGGCAGGAATGTTCTTATCATAGAGTTAGATTAGATCATGGGCACCCAACTGCGGCAAATTTAAGACTTGTGGACTTCAACTCCCAGAATTCCCCAGCCAGCCATGATAGATAGTCTGATGACAGACAGATAAAATTTATATGCCACCCATCTCACTAGGAATCCACTCTGGGCAGTTGGCTAGGTAGATTGATTGATCTGATTTCATCAAGGATTTATGCCCAGTTAGGCTCTGGAAACCATATATTTACTTCCAATTTTTCTTTTTTGCAGAAAAATTTGTCAAGCTCCTGGGAAATCGGTAGATTCAGGACGTTCAAATGAGTATAAAGATTTATTGCAAAATTAAGCTCCCTACAAGAATCTGGCCTACTAACGGTCAAGGGAAATTAGTGGCAGTTAAGAATAGAAAGGAATTCAAGATGGGCTGAAGTTATAACTCTTGTGCACCCGCAGGGACTCTTGGCTGATGATGTGTTTGATCCCTCCCTCAGGCTCAGCCTGGTCATCTGCTACATCATCTTTGGTAACATTGGCTGTAGAACTCCTCTGGGTTCAAGCGAGAAGCAATCTATCTATCTATCTATCTATCTATCTATCTATCTATCTATCTATCTATCTATCTATCTATCTATCTATCTATCTATCCATCCATCCATCCATCCATCCATCCATCCATCCATCATCCATCCATCCATCCATCCATCCATCCATCCATCCATCCATCCATCCATCCATCCATCGTGCCCTTGTGACCTCTAGACTGGACTACTGCAACGTGCTCTACATGGGGCAGCCCTTAAAGAGCATTCAGCGACTCCAGCTTGTCCAGAATGCAGCCGCGCGAGCGATCGTGGATGCACCTCGGTTCACCCACGTAACACCTATCCTCCGCGAGCTGCACTGGCTGCCTATTGGTCTCCGGATACGCTTCAAGGTGCTAGTCGTCACTTATAAAGCCCTTCATGGTATTGGACCTGGGTACTTGAGAGACCGCCTGCTGCCAATTACCTCCACCAGACCGATTAGATCCCACAGACTAGGCCTCCTCCGAATTCCATCCGCCGGCCAGTGTTGACTGGCGACTACCCGGAGGAGAGCCTTCTCTGTGGCTGCTCCGACCCTCTGGAACGAACTCCCCGTGGAGATTCGCACCCTCACCACCCTCCAGGCCTTCCGCAAAGCCCTTAAAACCTGGCTGTTCCGACAGGCCTGGGGCTAATGAACCGTTGCCCCTATCTCGAATGGTATGATTGTTGCGTGTTTTTAAATCATGTATTGTTTTGTGTTGTTGTTAATTTGTCTGTATCCCCCTTCCCTGGTTTGAGTTATGAGCAGCCCTGAGTCCCCCTTCGGGGGGAAAGGGCAGCATATAAATGAAATAAACATTCAACATTCAAACATTCTATCATCTATCTATCTATCTATCTATCTATCTATCTATCTATCTATCTATCTATCTATCATCTAATTTTGCAGATAAATTTATATTACAGATGAGTAAATGCAGATTTAAGATGACTTTTTAGAAGCCAATAATAAATAGTCCGAAATTCAAGAACAAATTTTCTGAGAAAGCAGCCTGCTCTCCCCCCCACCCCTTTCCCAGCATATTCTTTGACCCAAATGAATCCTCCTTGGTGGAAAATGACAAGGGCTTGATTTTAAGCAAAATACCTGTAATCAAATATTTTATCAAATACCACTCAATTATTTAAATAATCCCAGCCCTTAAAATGTGGATAATGTTTAAGGAAAGTGGATCTCTTATTAAGCTGCAGCGCTTCTCCCTCTCAGTCAGCATTCCTGAATTCCACATCTGATTACAAAATTTGCATTCAATTTAATTTTTCCAACTGGGGCAAATGAAAAATCAGGGTCCCCATTTCAACCTTAATTACATTTATTAAATTAAGGACTGGAATGTAAGAAATCTAAGTGCTAGTAGTATTGCAGACAGATACACAGCTAATTTCAACCAGGCTGGGGTTTTCCCCTCTAATTTCTGTTCTAATTTCTTGCCCATCTTTCCAGAAACCATGCATTTCTTTTAAAAAAACGTGCAATTGAAAAACAAAACAAAAAAATATTCATAAATGATGGAACAATAGATGATCTTTTGACATTTTCAGGGCTGCTTGCAAGAGAACGAGATAAAAGTAATAAATTTATATACTCTAACTTGTGGCTTAATTTCTGTGGCTAGAATTTCCATTTTTATATGTGGAGTTCCTGGAGTGCAGAAATCCTTGATAATGCCACACAGTTCAACTTTATTTTTCTTCCATACAACAAGAACAACAACAACAACACAAATATAGACCTCAAGCTGTCAGCTGCTGGAAATAAAATGAGGTATCATATTACTTTTACACATGGAAAATTCACTGCTCTTCAGAGTTCACAAGGTCCTTTTGAGTGAGCTTCAGTCTTGGATCTGAATTTGGCTGGAGTGACTATCGCTTCAAAGAGGTTGTCAGACTGGGACAACTTGCCACAGCCAACTTGCTGTGGCCAATTCTCCATGGCCAACTCATTACGGCGGGACAACTCAACAAGATCAACTCACCACATTACTGTGGGACAATTCAACAATTCATTTTAATTATTTAAAATAATTTAAAAAATATTTTAATTTTTGTCATTCACCTTTCACTTTGTCACTCCTTTGGCATCCTTTCTTTAATGACTGTTTTTGTTGTTGTGAGTTGTGAAGTCGTGTCTGACCCATCGCAACCCTATGGACAACGTTCCTCCAGACCTTCCTGTCCGCTATCATCCCCCAGAGTCCATTTAAGTTCACACCGACTGCTTCAGTGACTCCATCCAGCCACGTTCTTCTCTGTCGTCTCCTTCTTCTTTTGCCCTCAATCTTTCCCAGCATGAGGCTCTTCTCCGGTGAGTCCTTCCTTCTCATTAGGTAGCCAAAGGATTTGAGTTTCATCTTCAGGATCTGGCCTTCTAAAGAGCAGTCAGGGTTGATCTCCTCTAGGACTGACCGGTTTGATCGCCTCTCAGTCCAAGGGACTCGCAGGAATCTTCTCCAGCACCAGAGTTCAAAGGCCTCAATTCTTTGGTGCTCAACCTTTCTTATGGTCCAACTTTCACAGCCATACATTGCAAATGGGAAAACCATAGCCTTGACTATACACACTTTTGTTGGCAGGGTGATGATGTCTCTGCTTTTTAGTATGCTGTCTAGATTTCCCATAGCTTTCCTCCCCAGGAGAAAGCGTCTTTTAATTTCTTGGCTGCAGTCCCCATCTGCAGTCCCCATCTGTGATGATCTTGGAACCCAGGAAAATAAAATCTGTCGCTACCTCCATTTCTTCCCCATCTATTTGCCAGGAATTGAGAGGGTCGGATGCCATGATCTTATTTTCTTAATGACTCTATTTTTTCGATATTAGTGTAACTCTTGTTCCATGGCGAATTGTCCTGTGGCAAGTTGGCTGTGGCAAGTTGGCTATGACAAGTTGGTTGTGGCGAGTTGTCATAGACCCATCATTTCCATAGTACAGCTCTAAGGGATACAATCACAACCACTCTCCTTCTTCAGCCCAATTGTTGCAGAAAATGACAGGCTTTAGACTTCTCAGGATACAGGAAAAGTTTATTTGGCAGCCAGGTTCAGAAAGTTAGCACAATGGCTAACATTGCAAATTCTGAACAACCTTCATCACCAAAGCACGCATTCTTATACATTCTCAAAAGCATCGCAACACGGAAATACTTAACTCATTTCTTATTGGTTATTTTTGGGGGAAAGCCTTATAAGTAGATGAGGGCCTTACTTCTCCTTTTGTTACAGGTATGGACCACGTGTCATTAACGAACTTTATCTGAACCTTGTGGTTTGGACTTTTGACAGAGGGACGTTGGCTAGAACATCTTGTGGTTAGAGGCCGATGACATTTCCTTTAAGCAGACTTCTAACTGTCCCTGTTATGCCACGTCTTCATTCGTATATTTTTAATCCATATTTTATTCTACTTTACAATCACCTTTGCTAATTTGAGATTCTTCTTCCTGAGACCAAGCAATTTTTCATCACTCTTCCCTCTTCTTGGGGTCCTGCAGTATATAAAATGGTGGCACTGGGATTTGAAGAGCCAAGGTGGCGCAGTGGTTAAATGCAGCACTGCAGGCTACTGCTAGATCAGCAGGTCAGCGGTTCAAATCTCACCGGCTCAGGGTTGACTCAGCCTTCCATCCTTCCGAGGTGGGTAAAATGAGGACCCAGATTGTTGGGGGCAATATGCTGACTCTCTGTAAACCGCTTAGAGAGGCCTGAAAGGCCTATGAAGCGGTATATAAGTCTACTGAATTTGAATTTGAATTTGAATTTGTTTATTTATAGGCCGCCCTTTTCCCTGAGGGGACTCAGGGCGGCTTACAGTCACAAAGGGAAAGGAAGTGTGGGACAATAACAAAAAAGAAATGTGCACAAAGTAAAGATTAGATAATAAAACTCAACATTCACTCAGCATTCGGGGGGGGCAAAATCAAATTATCCCCAGGCCTGACGGGCTAGCCAGTTCTTGAGGGCTGTGCGGAAGGCCTGGACGGTGGTGAGGGTACGAATCTCCACGGGGAGATTGTTCCATAGTGTCGGAGCCGCAACAGAGAAGGCTGCTATTGCTATTGCTATTGCTATTGATATATTAGATACAGTAATGTCATAGGGATCTGCTCCTTTTCACTCATCTATCTGCTTACATCTTGGAAGGACACAAGGCCACTCAGTAGGGAAACAGGACAACTTCCCACAGCCAACTTGCTGCACCATAGCCAACTCATCATCATGGCCAACTCGCTGTGGGACAACTTGCCATGGCCAACTCGCAGTGAGACAACTCACTGTGGGACAATTTAACAATTCTAATTATTTAAAATAAATAAAATTTATTTTAATTTTTGTCATTCACATTTCATTCTGCCCTTCCTTTTTGCATCCTTTCTTTAATGATTCTATGCCACCATGTCACCAGTATAACTCTTATCTTGCAGCAAGTTGTCCTGTGGTGAGATGGCCATGGCAAGTTGTCATAGCCCCCTGTTCTGTCCCCCCCTTCCTCGCTCGTTAACAGATGACAGGCAGACAAATTTAAAAGGAAAGAACTTTATCAGTCCTCGGCTCAGACTGGCTGCGAGCCCAAAAATAAACATAAATAAAGTCTCTGACAAGAATATAACAGAATGCAAAACAAAAATCTCTTACGGCAAAACCAGGTGTCCAAAAAGAAAGCAAATCACTTCTCCAAGTGTCTCTCACAAACAAACCACGACCGATGAACAATGAATGATGAACGTTGACTCCTGCAACCAGGGCATGGCACCATCCGTCCTTTTATCACCAGAAGACGCCACTAACGAGCCCCAGCTTCATTGTTAATCTTGCATCCTGACTCAACTCACAACAAACTTCTGCTGAGTCACAACACTCCCCCCCCAGGAGTTTTAGATTCTTAGAAATGTTAGAAAAGACATTTGCTCTGGTTGCATCCAAACTTTTCTAGCCAACTGTTCGAACTAAAACAGAAAGCTACTTCCATTAAACTTACTGGGATGAAGTTATGAAGTAAACTAGGCTGTTGAAGAATCTGTTCATCCTCCTCTTTTAAACCTCACACTTTCCAACCAGGGGAAGAACATCTGAAACCTTTTATCCTTGCAGGAACATTCTGCTAGCAAGGGCTGCCCACTAAAATTGTAGCTTTGGTGAGACCACAGTGTGCAGTTAGCTTCCACAATGAAACTAAATCTGAGTTCCATTTAATATTAAGTTACCCTGAACTGGCCAAACAAAAGCAAATTAAATTACATCACTTCCTGGATATTTTGGGAACTGAAATTTGGGGAACATTTGCTAGAGTGACAGCCTCTTAGAAAGACTAGATTAGTAGAGATGAAACCTGAGCATCGGAGATTGTGCCAAAATAACTTTCCGTAGGCTCACAGCTGTAACCACTGGAAGCTGCAGACCACTATGAGGGTGGAGGTACATGCAAATGGTAAAGGAAACTCTAAAAGTGACTTCATATAATGCAACAAAACAAAAGTTGGAAAATCCAAGTTTCTTCCCTCCTCCTCCCCCCAGGGGCAAGTAAGAAGAGTCGGTCATAATTTCACCTGAAGGCCTGATCCCTTTGACTGATTGTCCTGCCTCCTGTGTCTCCTGTGACCTTTCCAAACCTTTTAAGTGAGGCCCCCAACCATGAAGAGATGGCCCATTCCTGTAATAGGCCTAGAGTTATACCATGAAAAATGCACATTTAGCTTGGAGTTTTTTTAGCTCCCATCCGGTCAATAAAACCCATTCGATTACTTTATGGATAGACAGCACTTTGAGCATCAGGACTATGCCCTGGAAAGGAGATTATGAGCATAGCCCATTCATGTTTCCATCAGAGCAACATCGGAGCAGAGAGCTAGAAATGCTGAAGACTGATTTCTTGTGGGATACTGTTGTGACCCAGCAGGTGCCGTTGGAGCTGCCACCAGACTCCAACACCGAGGGGCCCTCTGAGTCAGCTCTGGAGGAGGTGGAGGACCCTGGACAGGGTTCCAACTCCAAGCAGGGCTCAGAGAAACTGGTTGGACACCAGGTGGTGCCTGAGCCTTGGACCAGTGGGGAGGAGGCAGGGAGAGTGATCCAGAAGCCAGCAGTGAGTTGTTCCTGGATGCACGCCATCAAAGAGCTACTAGGCGTCAGGAACAATTACGCAATTACAGGAGGTAATTGCGCTCAGCAGGTGGTCATTAGGCTCCTCTCCAGACTATAAAAGCTACTTGTGCACACGGCCCTCTTTGTAGAAGTCAACGCAGGATTGAATGTCGGAGGACAGTACTGAGAGCTTGGCAGGCTGGATTGCTGCCAAGCCTTATCTGTGTTGCTGCCAAGGTCCTTATCTGTTTGTTCTGCTTGGCTTTCAGCCACCGAGGTTTTGGTATCTTGCTAATTAAAGTACATTCCAGTTAAGCTTGTCTCAGCATTCGTTACTGGATGGAGGAGGGCGTCAGAACAGATCCTAAGCAGTTAGGGCTACAGCGGCTCGATGGTTAGGGGGCTGGGTTGGAGGTTGGCGAGCCCATGTTAGAGACCCGAGTGCTGCTGTGGGTCAGGGCTCAGCTCCTTCACTCTAGCTCCTGGCAGGGACATGAACGGATATTCCAACTTGATATCTCCCCAGCAACAGTGACATCACCAGCCAATCTTTTTCAGCGCCTTGGTGCTTCTGACACAAGTGTTAGGCTACTTAAGCAATATCTTCCATAAACTCAGTACAGGTAGCCCTCAACTTATAACCATTCATTTAGTTATTAAATGCAATTAAAAAAAAATCACTTATAAGAGTTTTTCACATTTACAACCATTGCAGCATCCCCACGGTCCTGTGATTGACGTTCAGACAACTGGCAACTGGCAGGTAGTTATGACGGTTGCAATGTGCTGGGATCACATGATCCCTCTTGCGACTTTCTCACAAGCAAAGTCAATGGGGAAGCCAGATTCACTGAATAATCATGTTACTAGCTTAACGACGGCAGTGATTCGCTTAACAGTGGCAAGAAAGATTGTAAAAACGGGGAAAAACTCTTAACAACTGCCTCACTTAACAACAGAAATTTGGGGCTCAATTATAGTTGTAAGTCGAAGACTACCTGAAAGTTCCTTTCCTCACTCCCACCCCTTTTTTTTCAAGGTGCATGGCGTTAGATTTACCACCAGAGAAAAGCACAAATGAGCCTAAGACGGAAGGAAGTGGACACAGCTTGCATTCTGATTTATAGCCTGACATCCCCACCAACAGTAAATCGTCTTGACGAGGTTGTGGATTCTGGCAGAAAGAATGAAACCTGCCAGGTCGTAATCACCTGCGTCAAGACTGAAGGAGCTTGTCATTATAACTTCAATCCTCCAGTCATTCCGATTTACATGTATAAATAATCCTACTCGCTGACATTCACCCTAGAGACTAATAATAGATTTTCTGTGGGAGCAGACACAGGAAACATAAAATAAGAAGAATGAGACTCAAAGCAAGTGGCGATACAGAGATGGTGAAAGCAGCTCGGAGGGAGCGGGTGGCATACATGAATGGACCCCCAGCCATCGTTAGAGATGGAAAAGGGAGTCCATCTGGGTTTGTTCTGCATGGATTCCTTAGCCCATGTTCATCTTTCATTTACAAATTAGCCTTCGGAGTTAAGAAAGCAAAAGTTCAAATTTACTGGAAATGCAACTTTCAAAGTTCAAATTTACTGGAAATGCAACTTTCACCCAAATAAGCATTTTGGATGTTCTCTTTTCCCTCCACACCGCCTTCTCTAATTTGTACATTTTCATATGGAATGTGTAGATTTCTCTAATTTGTACATTTTCATATGGAATGTGTAGATTTTTGGCTCTATCAGGTTTAGATAGGTGTAGTACCTGACAACTAGGCAATTCATATACTGTCAACAAGACATGCAAACAGAGTTGACTCAGCTAAAAGTCCAGACCAAACGAAATATCCCTAAAGGCACCCCAAATTCTGCGTTTCTGGTTCGGTTCCACTTAGTTGCCCCAAAGAAATCAAGAGAGAGATCTCTATAAATAGACATTGGTGGTTTGAAGGCCAGTGTTTAAGGCTTTGGAGGGTTGACCAAAATTAATGATTAGCAGGTCTGGAAGGAGACAAAGTAAAGCTGACTTAAAAATGCTTCAAGGAAAATAGAATGTTTTTTTCCCTGGCATAAACCTCTGTTTCCGACCGTGGCACGACAAAACCGCGCTCCACTAAAGCGTGCCCGATTAAACCGCGTCACTGACGTCATCAGCAGGGCGACAACAGCGACCGCGGAGAAAAAAGGGTGCTTTAAATAGCGCTTTGAAAGCAAGCTGATTCACATTAAGGTAAGGGTTAGGTTTAGGGTTAGGTTTAGGGTTAGGTTTAGGGTTAGGTTTAGGGTTAGGTTAAGCGTTAGGGTTAGGTTTAGGGTTAGGTTAAGGGTTAGCGTTAGGTTTAGCGTTAGGTTAAGGGTTAGGTTTAGGGTTAGGTTTAGGGTTAGGTTAAGGGTTAGGTTTAGGGTTAGGTTTAGGATTAGGTTTAGGGGGGTTAGGTTTAGGGGTTAATTTTAGCTTTAGCGTTCGCAGCGTGCTTTTTTTGTCGCACTGTGATGACGTCAGCTACGCGGTTTCGTCGAGCGCGCTTTAGTCAAACGCGGTTTTGTGGTGGAACCATTTCCGGCGGGAACAGAGGTTTAATCTCATTGGTCGAAGGATCTGACAGCTCTCCAGAGGTGGGTTCCTACCAGTTCACACCTGTTCGGTAGAACCGGTTCGTCAAATCTACCGAACCGGTTAGAAGAGGTTCCACCAGTGGACCCGGAAAGCAGGCCACACCTACAGAAGAGGTCACCAGACATGTGGATAAGACTTCTTTTGAGGAGCCCTTGGCCTCATCTGTGGCTGTCTTCCCTGGAGAAGACAGCTGTCATTAGAGGAATCTTCTTGATTATAAAGCATGCTGTCTCGTGGTCCACCTGATTGTGATGGGTCTTCCTTCTTGCGCAAGAAAGACTACGAAAAGCTTACTACTTAAACAGGGCATACGTTGAGCCACAAGATCTCTCTGGATCTGATGCTTCCCAACTCACTGCTGGTAGCTGCCTCTGACTCGGACCTCAGAATCTCTCTCCTGCTGAATAGCTTTATGTAGGGATCTGAGATGATCTCTTGAAGGTCCAACTACACTCAGCTGGGGAGTCATGAATCCTGGGGGGATTCTATATGAAAGATGATGTGGGTTCATCTTTCAAATTGTATTTTTCTTTCCCGTGCAAGCAGGGGATTCATATTAAAAACAGACTTAGGTGCAAACGACACTTTTCCAATGCTCTGAGAGGGTTATTATTTTCATTTAAAAAGAAAAAAAGAAAACAGTGCTGTTTTGCAGTCAAATTTAGGATCCCACAAAGCTCAAACTTGAAAAACCTTTTGGAAGCTCTATTAATACTTTGAAGGGCAAGACAAGGAGCAGATTGCGCCTGCTGAGTGAGACTCGATCTTCACAAGATTTCTTTGTGTTTTGTTTTGGATTAACAGTTATTGTGCCCAAGGATAAATCGTCATGTTTTAGCAATGAAGTCCCTAGTGAGCCTGTTTAAAAATTAATTAGCAGTATGCAACAACATATTTGCAATGAATAGTAATTTTTTTCCAAGATTCCCTTTGCCCAATCACTAGGACCTCTTTCTCTACATAGCTTTGCTATTACTTTTGGGGGTTTGCTAAGTGGACTCATGTTAATAATCGACAGCAAAGCATCAGAATTTCTCCAGCTTGGAAGAAAGATACAGAACCTCCATTGGCTAGAAGCAGTGGTGGGTTTCAATTTTTTTTCGAACCTACTCTGTGGGTGTGGCCTCCTTTGTGGGAGTGGCTTGCCAGCCATGTGACCTGGTGGGAGTGGCTTGCCGGCCATGTGTTCTCTCTCTCTCTCTCTCTCTCTCTCTCTCTCTCTCTCTCCTTCCTTTTGTCTCTCTGTCCCTTTTTCCTTTTTTTCTTTCATCTCTCTCACTTTTTCTTTCTTTTTTTCTTTTTTTCTTTATTTATTTCTTCCTTTCTTTCTCTTTCTCTCTCTGTGTGAGTCTGTTTGTCTGTCTGTGTGTGTGCGTGTGTGTGTGTGTGTGTGTGTGTCAGTGGTGGGTTTCAAAAATTTTTGGAACCTCTTCTGTAGGTGTGGCCTGCTTTCCGGGTCCATTGGTGGAACCTCTTCTAACCGGTTTGGTAGATTTGACGAACCGGTTCTACCGAACTGGTGCGAACTGTCAGGAACCCACCTCTGGCTAGAAGGCTGCATCAGATTGGCACAGAAGGCTGAGAGCCACATTCAAAAAAATGGATTGGGTCAGGACTCTGTGGATGTAGGAAAGAGTTCAGAAATAAAAAAAAAATCATTTTGACACTTACTACAATAACTGCAATACCTCAGTACTAAAAAAAAAGACCGGGGTGGGCAGGAGTGGGGGTGGAGAAAGGACATGTTAGTCCTTTCTCTCTGGCCTGCAAGTTCTCTCCTGAAATCTCTCCTTGTGATTTAATAGATAAAAAAACTCAGAGAAGCTGATGAGTGCTGGAGAGATGCTTTACAGTGGAAAGTATTTGCATATGCCCGTTAGTTGCCATGCAGCTAAGAAGTATAAGATCAGTTCTCTTCATCCACAATTGGCTCGGGATTTGGGAAGACACATTAAATCAGAGTTTCCCAACTTTGGACATTTGCAAACACATGGGCTTCAACTCCTAGAATTCCACTGGGAATCGCAGAGAATTCTGGGAGTTGAAGTCCATTCACCTTCAATTTTCTAAGGTTGGCAAACTTTAAGCATTAAGTGCCACAGGTTGGGAAATCCGATACAGCTACTTCAACTGACCAACCTTAAAACAGAACTTTTAGACTTAGAGCATTTATGGTAAGGTCGGAACCCCTAATCTTGATTGGGTTTTGAATCCAAAACTCTTTGCACATTTCACCTGGCATCTCCCAAGAAGAGCAACTTCTCTTCGCTGCCTCCTCCCTGTAAATGCCTCCCCCAGAAAGTGAGTTACATCTCTTTCCAGTTGCAATTTTTTAAAATTCATCCTTGCCTTTGAAGATTTATTACGTTGGTGGCTGTCTTAATTTATGGCTGCCTGATTACACGGTGAATTTATAATGAATATTTATACTGCACTTTTATTGTGGGTTTTAAAATCAATTAAAAACCAGTCGCCCAGTAGCAATAGGAAACCGAAGGTGTTTGGTTTCACTCTCCACACCACTTTGCAAAGTCATTCCTTAGCTGGCTGGCTACTGCACTGGGGAAAAACAAATAACCACAATCAGCTTACCGACATTCCAGTAGTGCCTAAATCCATCAACGTGTTGAGCATTAGCAAACAGGGATGAGGAGGTGAAAGAAAGAAAAAAAAACATTCCCTACTCCTAACATTCAAGGAGATAAAATGGATGGAGAATTCTTGGCAACATCTGGAAAGCATCAGTTTTATGGTGTGTTCCATATCACAGGCTGGTACTTTGAACTGAAAGTCGGTAGCCAGGCTTTTTTTGACTCTGGGTGGGCTGCAGATCCCCCCACCACCCTTTTCAATCCAAGGTAAAAGCTAAAAGCTCCCCCTGTCCAGTCATGTTCGATTCTAACGTGCGGTAATCATCTCCATTTCTTGGCCGAAGGAACCAGCGTTGTCCGAAGATTTTCTGTGGTCATGTCGCCAGCATGGTTATGCGCCAAAGGAGCATGGAATGCTGTTACCTTCCCACCAAAGTGGTACCTATTTATCTACAGATAGTCCTTGACGTACAACAATTCACTTAATGACCATTCAAAGTTACAACGGCATTGAAAAACGTGACTCATTTCAGAGTTATGAATCCCCGTGCATCCCCGTGATCATGTGATCAAAATTCAGATGCCCGCCAACTGTTCCTATTTATGACTATTGCTGTTTCCCACGGTCATGTGATTCCCCCTTCTGCGGCCTTCTCACGAGCAACGTCAATGGGGAAGCCAGGTTCATTCAATAACTTATTAACTGCAGTGATTCACTCAACAAATGTGGCAAGAAACATCGTAAAGTGGGGCAAAACTCACTTAACGAATGTCCCACTTAACAACAGATATTTTGGGCTCAGTTGCGGTCATAAGTGGAGGACTACCCGTACTTGCATTTGCATGCTTTCGAACACCTAGGCGGGCAGCAGCTGGGCCGTAGAATGGGAGTTCACCCCATTGTGCAGCTCTCGGGTCTCAAACCCAGACTGTCAGCTTTCCAACATAAACTTTGGGCTCAATTGTGTTCGTAAGTCGAGGACTACCTGTATCACCCAAAGGTCAATTGCTTTATACTGAGAGTTGCACTTGGTTCAGTTATTCTAGTTACTGTTGACTTCCATTGAGTACCTGTATAGTGAACAAGCCAGAAAGAGGGCAGTGAAAATATCTATAGACTCATCATATCCTGGACATAATCTGTTTCAACGTCTTCCCTCAAGATGACACTATAGGGCATTGCACACCAGAACAACCAGACACAAGGACCGTTTCCCACCGCATGCCATCACTCTGCTAAACAACGAATTCCCACAGCCCTGTCAAACTACCTAGTAGGATTGTATTACTATTACCCTTCTCACCTTTCCTATGACCTATATCCTTATCTTCTTATGACTGTAACTTTGTTGCTTGTATCTTACGATTTACATTAATTGTTTTATTCAGTACCCTAGTATTTTATGTTGCTTGCTTATTTAATATCCTATGACTATCACTTATTATGATGATGAATGTATTTTATGATAATGATTATCATGATTTATCGCTTGTGGCTTGTATGCACCGGAGACAAATTCCTTGTGTGTCTAATCACATTTGGCCAATAAAAAATATTCTATTCTATTCTATTCTATTCTATTCCATTCCACTCCACTCCACTCCACTCCACTCCACTCCACTCTTGATCAATGCCTTTCTAGAGGTTCAAAATACATTTTTTAAATCCTATCTAAAATGTTAAGAATTGAATCTAAGTTCCTTGTTGTGTGATGTATACTGTATGCTCTGAGCTGTGGGCCTTCTAACCAGAAAGTCCACAAGCACTGAACAACTTGTGATACTGGGCAGTGTTCTGAAACTGGAGCTGAGGTTTCATTTAGTTATCTACTGATGCATTTATTTAAGCCCACGGATTAATCTCTACTTCTTTTTATACCATCTGCCTTAGCAGGCATGCCTGCATCGTCTGAAATTAAAGGAGAAAAAAAACGCCCTATGCTTTTTGCTCCCAAACTAATTTCTTACAGATACTGCAGATTTAATAGATGAATTAATTGCCTGATATACAATATACCGTTGGATATTTTTAATAGGGGGAAATCACTTAATGTTTCATTTTAAAATATAAAAAAAGAAGTAAGCTATTAATATTGGACTTCTAGACATAGTAGAGCTACAACTATTAGAATTCTTATCACATGAAATCCCATCTTGAGCAGCAACCATAGGTGTTGTAGTCCCACACCAAAATAGGGAACCCTGGTGTATAAAAATGTAGCCTGGTTTATCCATGTTTCTCAAATAAGAGCATGACTGCAAACATTTTTTCTCCAACCCTAAGACACTCTTTGTGTCTATATGTGTTTTTGTGTCTCTCTGTGTGTCTCTGTGTGTGTGTGTGTTGTGTTTGTGTAAGTATTAGTGTGAAAATGGCTTATAGTTCCCAATTCAGCTGGAAAGAATCTAAAGCAAGTAATCATAAAAACCAGTTCTAGAACTCGCAGTGATGAAGACGAACTGGTGAAACATCTGGAACTAGAAAAGCAGAAGAATCTCTCGAGAACATTTAATTCTGAAGGACTCACGAAAGGCCCCATTATTGCTAGCAGGGAAAAACATTGGGCATGTAAAATATACACATAGTAATTGTTTGACGTAAAAGGATTCATTTCCCAGCAAAGAAGGATTTAAAAGTGAAGAACTGTTGATTTAAAGGTCACTGGATACAAACACAGACAAACAGAGGGATGAACCCAAAATCTCAGAAGCCTATAGAGGAATTTCCAGTACCAGGAGAATGAGGGATAGATCCTCCACCCTGAAAGAGTAAAACAGCTGGTCCCACCAATGCATATTTTTGCCATAACAGAATAACAGAGTTGGAAGGGACCTTGGAGGTCTTCTAGTCCGTGACCCGTCAAATGCGCGCCCGACAAATGCGCGCCAACAAAACCGCGCCGATGAAACCGCACCTGCCATCAACAAACAACATAATGGGACACGAAAACAACGTTATAAAGGGTTAGGGTTATGACATTGTTTTCGTGTCCCATTATGTTGTTTGTTGATGGCGGGCGCGGTTTTGTTGGCGCGGTTTTGTCAGCACGCATTTGTCGAGCACGCATTTGTCGGTGAACCCTTCTAGTCCAGCCCCCTGCTCAAGCAGGAAACTCTAGACCATTTCCAACAAATTGTTGTCCAATCTTTTCTTAAAATCCTGTAGTGATGGCGTACCCACAATTCCTGAAGGCAAGCTGTTCCACGGATTAATTGTTCTCATTGTCAGGAAATGTCTCCTTAGTTCTAAGTTGGTTTGGTTGCATAATATAGATATTTCTCGACTTACAACAGTTTGTTTAGTGACCATTCAAAGTTACAATGGCAATGAGAAATGTCGCTTATGAGTCAGCGTTGTCCGAAGACATTGTTGATGGTCATGTGGCTAGCATGGTTATATTCATGCCAAAGGAGCATGGAACCTTCCCACCAAAGTGGTGCCTATTTATCTACGGATAGTCCTTGACTTACAACAATTCATTCAGTGACCATTCAAAGTTACAACGGCATTGAAAAAAATGTGACATGACCATTTTTCACAGTTATGAACTTTGCCGCATCCCCATGGTCATGTGATCAAAATTCAGATGCTTCACCACTGGTTCATATTTATGACCGTTGCTGTGTTCCAATTTCATGTGTTCACTCTTTGTGACCTTCTCACAAGCAACGTCAATGGGGAAGCCAAGTTCATTTAGTAACCAGGTTACTAACTTATTGACTACAGTGATTCACTTAACAAATGTGACAAGAAAAGTCATAAACTAGGGCAAAACTCATTTAACAAATGTCTCACTCAACAACAGAAATTTTGGGCTCAATTGTGGCCGTAAATTGAGGACTACCTATATAACAGTTATGATATTATACCAGAATTGCAGGGGCTCATGTCCCACTCTGATTCTCCAGCTGAACATGGAACTATTTATATCTCAACCCAATCTATTTTGCAGAGTTCTTGTAAGGAGAAAAGGAGATCTCCAAGTTTGTTGTTTTGAGCAATCAATTGGCCAATAATAATAATAATAATTAATTATATTATAATTAATAATACTTAAAAATAAATAAAACTAGCAACATCTCATCCTATTCCAACCAAATTTACTTGATAAAAATCCTATTTTTTTTTAAAGCATTGCAAAGGTTTCCATTCTCCGTTTTACCGGCTGCTCATACAACAGAATTCTTTTACACTGGATTTCAGATGTATAAAAGATGTAAAGTATTCTTCAATTATTCATGCAGGATTTAAATATGAATCTTCTACTGCTGCAAAATTACAAGGAAAAAAAAAGAGCGGTGGGAATGAAAGACCATTGCCTCATTTTTGCCATTTTTCCCTTTTAACTGAATGGGGACAGTTTTTCGTCTGATGTATAAGATGAAAACGAAGAGAAGACAGACAGACAGACAGACAGACAGACAGACAGACAGACAGACAGACAGACTGACAGACTGACAGACTGACAGACAGACAGACAGACAGACAGACAGACAGACAGACAGACAGACAGACAGACAGACAATGACCAATTCAGCAAGCTATGCCTGCTACCCATGATGGAGCTGCATTTCCTGGGATATCTAAGGAGTTCTTGGATAAACCTGCAGGATTTTCTATCGAGACAAAGCAAAGCCAATTGTATGTCCTATGAGCTACATCGAAAGCAGATATCTGGACATTGGTTTGTACTTCTAATGCTTCCCCATCTCTGACACGCCATAGAATAAGTTGTAAGCTGTTTGTCTGCAAAGTAAGAAGTCGTCAACCATTTCCACACCATTTTTTTCCTCAAATTATGGCATGAAGAAGAGCAGAACAGAAAATAGCAATAGCAATAGCAGTTAGACTTATATACCGCTTCATAGGGCTTTCAGCCCTCTCTAAGCGGTTTACAGAGTCAGCATATCGCCCCCAACAACAATCCGGGTCCTCATTTTACCCACCTCGGAAGGATGGAAGGCTGAGTCAACCTTGAGCCGTTGAGATTTGAACAGCCGAACTGCAGAACTGCAGTCAGCTGAAGTAGCCTGCAGTGCTGCACTCTAACCACTGCGCCACCTCGGCAGAAAATGAGTGTTGTATTCTTTTAAGGAGGTGATCTACACATCATAGCTTTAAGTCTCTGTGTTGATCAAAAGAAGCTTTGGAAATACTCCACACCAAACTTTTCCAAAGCTCATTGATTTAAGTTTCTCCTTGGTTCTAGGTTGCTTCTTTCCTTGATTAGGTTTGAATTTGAATTTGAATTTACTTTATTAGTATGCCGCCCTTTTCCCTGAAAGGGACTCAGGGCGGCTCACAATTCAAGGGAGGGGGAAACAAACAAAGTTACAAAATATAAAGACCATACACAGTTAAAAAACACAACAAACATACCATTCGAAGTGGGGCTGCAAGTCTTTAGCCCCAGGCCTGTCGGAACAGCCAGGTTTTAAGGGCTATGCGGAAGGCCTGGAGGGTGGTGAGGGTACGAATCTCCACGGGGAGTTCGTTCCACAGGGTCGGAGCAGCCACAGAGAAGGCCCTCCTCCGGGTAGTCGCCAGTCGACACTGGGCGGCTGATGGAATTCGGAGGAGGCCTAGTCTGTGGGTTCCATCCGTTGTTTCTTATCTTACCTTCAGGTGCTTTGGAGAACAGGTTGACCCTCTCTTCTTTGTGGCAACCCCTTAGATATTGGGACACTGCTATCATGTCGCCCCTAGAAGTATTTGCTTATTGAGATGCATAGGTGTCAACTTGCAAACCAACGCACAACTTCAAATATAGGTAAGTTAAAGAGAAAAAAATAATAATACTTTTCAGCAGAGAAAACCTCTGATTTCTGTATACTCTCAGCCTCAAAACCAAATGCTTTATATTGATTGGCAATGCAAATCACCCTCCCCCCCCCTTTTATGATTTTTAAAATGGACTTGTTCTGCGCAACCCTTCAAACAGGCTATTTTTTCAGAGCTCTTCAATAGAAGAACGCAACTGTGCTGTTGCTGCGGGTTGCACTTTGGTTTTAAATAACTGTGCCCAAAAACCTTCTTTATTTCAAAGCTTTTTTTATCTCAAAAGTTTTCTTCTCAGGATCAGTGGCTGTTCTTTGGAATTATTCCCCGGTTTTCTTGAAAATTTGTGTCATTGTATGCATAGCATTTCTGAGCGTCTACGGAGAGTCTCGGTCATCAAGATTGGGATTCAGTTCAGTTCAGTTTATTGTATTTGTATGCCGCCCTTTTCCCCCCGAAGGGGGACTCAGGGCGGCTCACAACTCGAACCGGGGAAGGGGGATACAGACAAAAAATTTAAAAAAACAAACATAACAATATATAATTTAAAACTCACAACAGTCATACCATTCGAGACGGGGGCAACAGCTCTTTAGCCCCAGGCCTGTCGGAACAGCCAGGTTTTGAGGGCTTTGCGGAAGGCCTGGAGGGTGGTGAGGGTTCGAATCTCCACGGGGAGTTCGTTCCAGAGGGTCGGAGCAGCCACAGAGAAGGCTCTCCTCCGGGTAGTTGCCAGTCGACACTGGTCGGCGGATGGAATTCGGAGGAGGCCTAATCTGTGGGATCTAATCGGTCTAGTGGAGGTGATTGGCAGCAGGCGGTCTCTCAAGTACTCTCAAGTACTTTGGGATTGTCCCAAAGGTGCTTTTTTTCCTTTTCTTTGCCTAAAGGCAACTGGACTTTGTTCCTTGAAGACATTTCGCTCCCCATCCAAGAAGCTTTTTTGGTTCATTTCTAAGCTTACTTTATGTGATGGAAGGATGCTACCATCAAGATTAATGTTTTCCTTTAGGCCTTTTTCAACAATCCCAGCCTTAGAATGCCCCATTATATAGTTCAATTGACCCCCCCCCACCATCCCAAAAGACTAGGAAGGGTGTTTCCTCTTATTGGGTTGTTTTATTACAAGAGGCATGTGGTCTTAATGGGCCTCCAGGGACTGGAACAAGGAGGTTGGGGAGCCACCTGCAACCCACGGATGTTCCACTTCTCAAACAATACATGGTTTCAAAACTGTTTAATCCGTGACCCGACAAAAGGGCGAACGTCAAAACCGCGCCCGACTAAACCGCGTCGCTAAAACTGTGATGTCATCAACGCGGCGACAACATCGCGGCGACAACAGCGTGGAGACAGAAGGGCACTTTACAACAGCGCGGCGACAGCGATTTAACTTAAGGTAAGGGTTAGGTTTAGGGTTAGGTTTAGGGTTAGGTTTAGGGTTAGGTTTAGGGTTAGGTTTAGGGTTAGGTTTAGGGTTAGGGTTAGGTTTAGGGTTAGGTTTAGGGTTAGGTTTAGGGTTAGGTTTAGGGTTAGGTTTAGGGTTAGGTTTAGGGTTAGGTTTAGCGTTAGGTTTAGCGTTAGGTTTAGGGTTAGGTTTAGCATTACAGCTTCTGTCGCCGCGCTGTTGTCGGCGCGATTCAGCGCTCATTCATCGGAGCACTTTAGAACACACAGTTTTGTCACCGCGGTTTAGTCCGGCGCAGTTTTGTCGTTCGCCCTTTTGTCGGTGAACCATTTAATCCACTGTTAGCTTTCTACATTCAGAATTGACTGTCCTTTGTGAAATGGGACATATGACTGTTATGGCCCAGCAGGAGCCGTTGGAGCTGCCACCAGACTCCGACAGCGAGGGGCCCTATGAGTTGGCTCTGGAGGATATGGAGGACCCTGGACGGGGTTCCGACTCCGAGCAGCGCACAGAGAGGTTGGTTGGCCACCAGGAGGCACCTGAGCCTTGGACCAGAGAGGAGACAAGGGAGCGTGATCCGGACGCCAGCAGTGAGTTGTTCCTGGATGCCCGCCACCAAAGAGCTAATAGGCATCAGAAACAGTTGCGCAGGAGGTAATTGCACTCAGCTGGTGGTCATTAGGCTCCTTTCCAGACTATAACAGGACTGCTTGTGCACACGCCCCTCTTGCAGAAGTCAACACAGGAACGAATGTTGGAGAACATTTTTGTGAGCTTGGCAGGCTGGATTGCTGCCAGGGCTTATCTGTGCTGGATTGCTGCCCAAGCTTGTCTGTACTGGTTTGCTGTCAAGGACCTGTCTGTCTGTTAATTAAATGCCATAACTTATCTTTGGCTCGGAGTGTGTTGGTGTGTGACGAGGGGGGTCAGAACATATGACAATCCTGGACAGGGGTAGTATTTATTTACCTTCTCTACCGCTTCGCAAATATGAGCACGTGTGCGTGCTTTTAGCTAAAAAAAAAAAAGGGCCCGAATGAGATGCCATAGAGCCGGGGCGGGTGGACAGGGTCTCACGTGATTTCCGCTACTGGTTCGGGTGAACTGGTCTGAACCAGTAGAATACAATACAATAACAGAATTGGAAGGGACCTTGGAGGTCTTCTAATCCAACCCCCTGCCTAGGCAGGAAACCCTATACTGTTTCAGACAAATGGCTATCCAACATCTTCTTAGTGTTGGGGCATTCACAAATTCTGGAGGCAACTTCTGTTCTTTCTGATTAATTGTTCTAACTGTCAGGAAACTAACTCCTCAGTTCTAAGTTGCTTCTCTCCTTGATTAGTTTCCACCCATTGCTTCTTGTTCTGCCCTCAGGTGCTTTGGAGAATAGTTTGACTCCCTTTTCTTTGGGGCAATCCCTGAGATATTGGAACATTGCTATCATGTCTCCCCTAGTCCTTCTTTCTCTTAAACTAGACATACCCAGTTCCTGCAACCGTTCTTCATATGTTTTAGCCTCCAGTCCTCTAATCCTCTTTGTTGCTCTTCTCTGCACTCTTTCTAGAGTCTCTACATCTTTTCTACATCCTGGTGACCAAAACTGTATGCAGTATTCCAAGTGTGGCCTTACCGAGGCATCGTAAAGTGGTATTAACACTTCAGATGATCTTGATTCCACCTCTGAATACCACCTCTGATCCTGGATTCTGAGATACCTGTAGGAAAACATCAGCAGATGATTCCACAGGTCTTCTAGACCCTTTTTTAAGAGTAGACTTCCTTTCAATTCCTTGTGAAACTGAGGACATCTTTGATCCGGCTGAAAGAGGAATACAGGCAGACCTCAACTTACAACCACAATTGAGCCCAATTGCCCACAATTATGTGAACTTTGACCCATTTTATGACCTGCCTTGCCACCGTTGTCAAGTGAATCATTGCAGTTGTTAAGTTAGCAACACGGCTGTTAAGCGGATCTGCCTTCCCCCGTTGACTTTGTTCATAAGAAGGTGACAAAAGACGATTGCATGGCCCTTGGGATACTGCAACCATCCTAAATATGAAAAGTTGCCAAGCGTCTGAATTGAGACCATAGAGATGCTGCAATGGAGGTGTGAAAAAGGGCCACAAGTCACTCTTTTCAACGCTGTTGTAACTTTGAAAGTTCACTAAACGAATGGTTGCAAGTCGAAGACTACCTGTAGCTTCCAGGCAAGAAAATGCGCCATGCCAGGTAACCCTGTTAGAATCCTGGCAGCTGCATTTGGCTCGTAAGCACCAGTTTCATGGAGATGAATAGGAATCCTGCAACATCACCCTGTGCTTTTGAATTGCTCCAGTTCATTGGGATGCAGCTACCTAGGAGTAGTGCCCAGTGGTGGGTTGTTGTTGTTTTTTTTTTTACGTGCAGCCCGGCATGGGAACTGCAAGATGCAAAACATAAAAATCCTGATAAACATAAGCACAGCTTGATGCTCACTAATTACCCAGCAATACTATTTATATGCTGCTGGCGCTCCCAGAAATGAAGCTTCGACTAAGGGAAGTCCACATCAATATTAATGCTTCTGCTGTCATGTTAATACCCTGAGTTGCGAAGAGACAAAGACACACATTCAGGCAAGGGGAAAGGGAGGGGTAAGAGTGAGGGGGGGAAATAGTTCAGAGGATCTCTCTCTCTCTCTCTCTCTCACACACACACACACACACACACACACACACACACACACACCCAGGCAGAGAGAAGAAGGAAATCTGCATAAAAGGAAAGATTAAGGTAAGTTGTACAGCACCTATAGTTAACTCTTTCTGTCCACCCAGCGTTTCTGAGATCTATTTACAGCTGAAAAAGAAACCAATAAGGAAAAAATATTCCTGAATGGGCACATTATGTCCATGATAAAAGGGGAAGTAATAGAACCTTTTTTTGTGTTCAGATGTCCTGCACATTCCAGATGGGTTTAAATCAAAACTTATATATAACATCCCAGTGCTTTACAGCCCTCTCTAAGCAGTTTACAGAGTCAGCCTATTGCCCCCCACCCCAACAATCTGGGTCCTCACTTTACTGACTTCGGAAGGATGGAAGGCTGAATCAACCTTGAGCTAGTTGGGATTGAACTCCTGGCAGTGGGCAGAGTTACCTGCAGTACTGCATTCTAATCACTGTGCCACCATGGCTCAAGATATGGATAAGTGAGCCCATTTTCAGTCCACCCTTGTTCTGCTAGTTTGTCTCATGTATGTCACTTCCATTTCTGAGTTAGTGTGTATTCCCCCCGCCACAATACCAATTCCCATCATTTCGAGCCAAGGTGGCACAGTGGTTAGGGTGCAGTACTGCAGGCCACTTCAGTACTGCTATCTGCAGTTCAGCGGTTCAAATCTCACCGGCTCAGGGTTAACTCAGCCTTCCATCCTTCCGAGGTGGGTAAAATGAGGACCCAGATTGTGGGGGCAATATGCTGACTCTGTAAACCGCTTATAGAGAGCTGAAAGCCCTATGAAGCGGTATATAAGTCTAACTGCTATTGCTATTTTGGAATACAAGGTGGCTTTCTTAAAACAAAATCTCTGTGCATCACAAACTAAAACCTACTATTTTATATGCTGCTTTCTTCAGTTGTTCAACTTAAAACCACCCAGCAAAATTGATTAAAAAACACAAATCAAGGGTAACCATTTTCCAACTGCTAATGAGACCAAGAATAGCAAATCAAACCGATCTGTTTATAAATGGGGGCCGTATAAAATCCTTCAGCATCTCTGAGTGTTACTTCATAGAGTCATGCTTATAAGTCCTTAACTTATGACTGATCACTTAATGACTGTTCTAAGTTACAGTGGACCTCATCAGAGATGCTTATGATCCATTTTCAAAGTTATGATGGTTTTACTGCCCTCACTCACCCCCCTGGTCACAAGATTGTATTATGGGCACTTGGCAAACAGCTCATCTTCATAGCCGTTTGCAATATTCCGCAGTCATGCAACCATGTTTTGCAATGCTTTTTGTAGTTTCCAATATTTACTTCTAGATCTGGCAAAAAAAATAAAATGTCCATTAGGAAAAATGGATTTGTTTAATGACTGCAGTGTTTGCTTAATGACTGTTGCCAAAAAAAATGTCAGAAATTCAGATCACACAATGCCTCAGTTTATGACTGCAATGACTAATGACCATACTTCTGGGCTTAATTATGGTAAGTAAGTCAAGGACTATCTATAGTTAAGATTGCGAAACGTATCTCTAGACATTCTTCCATGCAATGGGCTTCCTAAGCCACAGAGAAAAATGTCAGGAATTTTCTATATGTAACATTTCTGGGTCTATTTGTGCTCTATCACTGAGCTGGTAATACAAAGCAGACTTGAAAGCAACCATCAGGTCTGGTCCTGTGGATCCATTTTTCCCAAGGAAAATAGTCTGTGTGTTGCAATCTCTTGTGAGCAATTCTCAAAAATCAACACTTGCTTATTGCAATTGTTAGAAAGTTTTGTCTTTTTTCCTGGAGACCTTGTGCAGACATCACATCCAGATTCTCCATGAAAGCAGCTGTCAAGAGAACTAGAAAATAATGCAAAAGGAAATTCTCCATTTGCTTTGCAGTCTTCTCCCTCCTGTCATGAAACGGGACTTGCCAGTTAAGAAGTTTCTGGCCCCAGTTAGCAATGGCCGTCATTTTTCATCTTGTCACTGCTCTAGGTGCAAAAATTCTCTTGACTGCTTATATTTTAAGAGCCTTCTTCCTTCCGTAGCAGCATTGCTGCATTCCAGTTCTTTAAGGCACATTAAATTCTCAAACAAGCTTTAAATCACTGCCTGCACCAGAAAGGAATTTCTTTGGAATGAGATTTTCAGAAGGATCTCTCAGCGTGGTACATAAATACATACCAATAATGCAATTCCTTTTGGGAAAACAGCAGTATGTAGGGAACAGATAAAGCAGTGTTTTTTAACCACTGTGCCGTGGCACACTAGTGTGCCGTGACATAGTGTAAGGTGTGCCGTGGGAGAATTACTTTATATATAGTCAATATAGGAACAGAGTTAAATTTTTTAAACATTTTCTAATGGTGGTGTGCCTCGTGATTTTTTTCATGAAAAAAGTGTGCCTTTGCACAAAAAAGGTTGAAAAACACTGAGATAAAGAAGACATACTAACCCCACCACCACATTAAAATCAGAAGATCAGAAACAGAACTACAATGAGTGTATACCAAAACTATTCACTGTATTTCTTCATACTTTCTACCTTTACAAGCACTCTTTGTTCTATTATAGGTAGTTCTCGATTTACAACAGTACATTTAGTGGCCCTTGGAAGTTCCAGTGACACTGAAAAAAGTTTTTCACACTTATGACTGTTGCAGCAGCCCCATGGTCATGTGATCAAAATTCAAATGCTTGGCAACTGGCTCATATTTATGACAGCTGCAGTGTCCTGGGGTCAAGTGACCTTCGGACAAGCAACGTCAATGGGGAATCCAGATTCACTTAAAAACCATTTTACTAACTTGACAACTGCGGTGATTCACTTAACAAAAGTCATAGAATGAGGCAACATTCACTTAACAAATGTCTCACTTAGCAACAGAATTTTGGGCCTCAATTGTGGTCGTAAGTCGAAGACTACCTGTATATCCCTTTACATATTGTCTTTTGTCTTTACACTTCTAACTTTTCTCTTTCTGAGAATCAACTCCGTCCAAATGCCACTTTCTCAGCCTTCTCCCTTCTCTTAACACATTTACTCTTCCAGTACTATATTCACTGGGTATGCAATCTATTCTCATTTGTTCTTTCTTAAGATCAAATTTCCTCAAGCTACTTTTTCCATGCTGGTTGTTTACTTTTTCCATACAATCCAGTTTCATTCATCACATGTGCACATATACAAACACACATACAAAACCTCTATATATCAACCAATTCTAAATTGTCCATCAAATTTTAAAACATGGCCATTTGCCTTGAGAGATTTAAATATTTTTCTTTGAGGTTCTGTTGTGGGAAAATCATTCCATTCCAATCTACCAACACCAATTTTCTCCATATTTTGTTTGTAGAATACCACTTTTATCTTCATCTGGGGCATAGATCTCGGTACCATATATGCACCAAATTCTGCCAAAATTCCCAGCAATGCCTAATAGCTGCGTAATTTTTTCACGTTCTTTTGCTACCTTTTCCTTCAATATACAGGCAAAATACTATATATGCAAAGATGAGCTCCAGCATGAGTCCAAAAGCTCAGAAAACCACACCACTTGTCCTGGTGACAAACCGGATCCAGATCTTGCAGGAATAATATATGCATTGGATTGTGTAATTTCAATTGTTGAGTACAAACTGTTAGCCATTTGAGGTCAGCAACCAATGCTCCTTCTTGTAGTAGATAGAATAACTGAATCTGGAAAGTCTGCCAGAGTTTCTCTCTACCCCGTCTTATACCAAACAAAATGAAGGCAGGGCTATTTTGAGTTTTTCTTTCTTTCTTCCCCCTTTTCTAGGACTCAGCAATCTTTCCCATTCCCAAGACCAGGTCTACATTCCTTCATGTATTTACATGCTGCACACTGCTGACCTAGGAATCATGTTACCAATCATAGATTTATGTCATTAGAGTAGAGTAGAGTAGAGTAGAGTAGAGTAGAATAGAATAGAATAGAATAGAATAGAATAGAATAGAATAGAATAGAATAGAATAGAATAGAATAATCAGAATAGGAAGGAACCTATAGAGCCGAAGTGGCACAGTGGTTAAATGCAGCACTGCAGGCTACTTTAGCTGACTGCAGTTCAGCAGTTCGGCTGTTCAAATCTGTTAATCTCTGTTAAATCTCTCAAAGCTCAAGGTTGACTCAGCCTTCCATCCTTCCGAGGTGGGTAAAATGAGCACCCAGATTGTTGGAGGCAATATGCTGACTCTGTAAACCGCTTAGAGAGGGCTGAAAGCCCTAGGAAGCGGTATATAAGTTTAACTATTGCTTGCTTGCTTTGCTTGGAGGTCTTCTAATCCAACCCCCTGCTCAAGCAGGAGACTCTACCATTTCAGACAAAGTCTCTTTTTGAAAGTCTCCAGTGATGGAGCACCCAAAACTTCTGGAGGCAAGTTAGTCCATATTCCATATATTTGTAATGTATGTAATACACCAGTACTTAGTACTAAAACAGTATAGGAAACTTTCAATAACCAAGAAAGTACCATTACACTATTTGTTCAATGACCACCAACAAAGGTATAAGTAGCGGGCAAAAGAAGAGAAACTTTTTCAGAGGTTTCCTTTCCAGGCTTTTTTTTTTAAATTCAGAAAACATTTTTGGGTGCACGTGTCTAGTGTATTAGCATTTCAAGCAGACTAATTTCTCCAGATTGTGAGATTCATCAATAGGATGCCAGAGTGGAATTCAATTCTCGGAGCTCTTGGGAAGTACATGTTACCACATGCTGTTGACATTCCTTTGAAAGTCCTGGTGTAGTTCTCAGCCAAAATCAAACAAAAAGCAAAAAAATTAAATGAACAGGTGACTTGATAAGAAAGTGGTTCTAGATTTTGCAATGTGGATTATTGAGAGAAAACAGACATGCTTATTTTGGCAGCCACTAGATTTAAAAATAAATTGTTCACAGCAGGGCTGTCTGTGCATATATCAAAAGTGATTAAGAAGTGCTTCAAAATTTGCATGACCAAAGCACATCTCTGGCGTCCATTAAACCAGCTCATCTTTTTTTCAGGCTTCTGTTTGAGCCTGTACAAAATAATTACGGGCCCTTTAAGGAATCAGCTCATTAAAGTTAACGCAACTCTTGTTTGTTTGTTTATTTATTTATTTAGCATATGGCTGTAACTCTGGCAAAGAAGTCTGAAAAGAGGCAGTCTCCTTTCACCAATACCAGAGATTGTGGAAGGTGGAAACTCATTTCTCCCAAATCATTTTAGAAGCATGCATAGTTTTTATTAAACGCTATCAAAATCCTTTTTTTTTTCCATGCAGATTTTTCACTATCAGAGAATATTGGAAAAATAAGAAAGCTCTGTTTTAGGAGGGAAAACGGAAAAGCAACAACTTCGTATATGAATCTGTCCAAGCTTATTTACTATGCTGCTGGACTATTGATTTTGAGAAAATTCGCAAGGCCTTCTGGACTATGAAGCTGTGTATATGGTAAAGAAATCAAATTATATTTTCAGCACAGATTCATGAGTGTCTCCCTCTTTCTGCACTCCATTCATATATCTTTCCACTGAACTGCCAAGAAGGAATATTCAGTCCTAGTCTCCGCGAGTGCCCACTGAAGACGGGGGAAAGAAAAGAAAGAAAAGAACGGGGATAGAAATGGAATCCACAAATGGACTTTCTGAATAGAGATGCTTCTTCGGCTGTCAATCAAAAAGAAATAGTAGCTGCT
>NW_028261382.1:86373288-86468288 GCF_051295495.1 Thamnophis sirtalis
GTTTATGTCTGCACTTGAAAGATATTCATCAGTCCACATGCTTTGTGTCTAAAATAATTAAACACACACACACACACACACACACAAATTATTCAATAGCATGAAATGGAATTGAACAAAATTCCCAAAGTATAAAATGTTCCATTTTTCCTTTATAAGTCCATATTCTTAACTAGAATATTTTTAACTGGAGGAATAAAAATGGTTTTTAGTTCGATGAACAAGTCAATATATAAAGCCATGTAAAAGTTCAAAGTATTTTGCAAACATTTCCTGTGTTGAAAGCTACGGGTAAACTGATGAGCATGAAAAGACACAAACATACAGACACGCACACATAGAAACCTACAATACATATATACATAATATCCTCAATTGATAGAACAGAAACATGGAGTTTCATACACTAACTGTATGAATTGTGTTTATTTGATGCTATCCATCTATCCTCATTTGGGGAGAGGTATGAAAAGTAAGCTCATATCCATGTAATACGCATTGAACTAGGGATGCTCTGGTTGAGCAAGAATTCTGGTTAGATTGTTAGGCCAGATTGGGTGAAGGAGCTACAAACACCAAAGTTCTTTTCTTATACTTGTTGACCATGGAGTCATTGATGGGAAAAACAGGTGTATTTATTCCTCCTTCTGCTATTCAGATATATGTAACAAAATAACAGAGCAACAGTTGGAAGTGACCTTGGAGGTCTTCTAGTCCAATCCCCTGCTCAAGCGGAAGACCCTATCTATACCATTCCAGATGAGTGGCTGTCCAGTCCCTCCTTTAAAACCTCTAGCGCTCACATCTTCAGAAGGCAAGCTGTTCCACTGATTAATTGTTCTAATTGTCAGGAAATTTCTCCTTATTTCTAGACTGATTCTCTCCTTGATCAGTTTCCGGAATAACTATGACTATGTGAAAATGTTCATATGAGCTTTATTGCAAAAATCACAGAATGTACCGCAAAGAACAGTATAATAAGCTACACATACCATGAAGTCAGGTTGCAAGAGAGATGAGAATCGAAGCCTAGTTTTCCTAGTCAATAGGCATATTTTTATACCAACAAATATAATAAAATGTTTTGGCTAAATCTTTAATGAAACCAGTCCTAAAGAAAGGAGATGACCCTATATTTCCTTCCACATCGCAAACTTTCAACAAGGAATGAGCAAGAAACCTTCGTCAATACCTTCTAACCAGATTTTGTGACGCTTTCATTTTCTGAATCAGCAGAAAGAATTTGATTGAGAATTACAACCCTATTATCACTCCATAATATGTGAATTGGCTTAACTTTTTCAGAATAATATTGTTGAGGTTTTTTTTTCAACAGCAATACTATCAAAATAAGATATCTTGGTTGCCCTGTAATCAACAGCAAATATCTCATTATTGATTAAAAGGATGTATATGTAGCCCTCATTTAGCAAACATTTGCAGTTATGATCAGTTGAAAAAGTAATTTTACGAGTAATCCTTGTATTTATGACCTTCACAAGTCGGTAAAATAAAGGAAATCTGAATTTACAATAGCAAAATCATGATGTTTCACTTAGTGCCTGCTTCATTTAATGAGTGGGGGAACCAGGTTGATGGTCCCAGTGAGGGACTTGTTGAAGTCTACTTGTCAAAGACTGCCTTAGGCAACTCAAACTATGCCTATTTAACCTAATATTGGGTACTCTGCTTGGCATAGGCCATATAAAGTCTTAGGAGATTTTTTCCAGTACTTCCTTAGAGTTTTACCCGTGCAAAACAAGTGCAATATCATAGTTATTATTTTCCCATTAATTTCAGCAACAGTTATGCCAGACAGAAAATGAATAGATATGCAGTGAGCAGTTACGATGGATTTTTCAAGAAATAGCATCTTCTGAGGCAATTGACAGTAATTGACACAATAAATGTAATTGATTAAACATATAATGCATTAATCTGAAATAATTATTGGATAGATTAAGAATCAATTGAAAATTCATACCTAGAAATGACTTTTTAATGGATTGTTCTGCAATTGGCAAGAGGTAGTAAGTGCAGTTCCTCAGTTCTGGTCTATTCAGATTCTGTTCATCGATGGTGTAAATTAAAATGTGGAGACTGGTCCATCAAGCTTAAAGGCTTTACAGTTTCACCATGGACCATCGAGAACTTGGTAGGCAGGATAAGAATTCAAATCAATCTTCATCAGTGGAAGGAACGACCTGGGGAAAAAAACAATTCACAGTTTACCTATATAAGCATCTAAAATATAGAGACAAAGAGGACAGATGGGAACATGTGATCTTCCAGATGTTGCTGAACTCAAGTCCCATCAATCTTCACTACCGACTATGAGTGTAGCATCTCCATCTATCTCAACAGATAATGCAGTTCTGAGGAAATATTCAAGTGCAAAATTCTGGAAAAGATTAGTCCTCTTATTAGGATAAATAAAGGTGATTCTGCAGGACGTACAGTTTGCATCATAGCTGACCATTGTAGCGGGCTGCCCTGGAAACGGCGAAGAATTGGCCCACGGTGCCTCTGCCAGGGGAAATGGAGCTTGGGAAGACTGTGTGCAGCCCTCCCGAGCTCCATTTTTGTTGGCAGAGGGATACAGGAGGCCATCGCAGCTGAAAACGGAGCTCGCAAGGGCCACGAGCAGCACTCCCAAACTCTGTTTTTGCTGGCAGAGGGTTTCAGGAGATCATCAGAGCCAAAAATGGAGCTTGGGAGCCCATTTTCACTGGCAGGGAACTCGGGCCACCACAGGCGGCCGCAACACGAGTGACATTGAGCTGGCCATGCCCACCCTGACTCTCCAAGGCCAAACACAACTGTGATGCGGCCCTCAATGAAGTCAAGTTTGATACCCCTGGGATAGACAGACAATCCTATAAAAAGAGAGGTTGCATGAACCAAATTTGTATGGCGGGTCCATGATATAAGCCCATGGATATTTTCATAAACATTTTCAGCACCTTTAAATATTGTTTTCATAGTAATGGTTTGAAACACGGGCCAAAAGTTGACTTTTGAATGATGTGCCAGAAACCATATTCAAACAAGCTGATTCAGTTAGAACAAAACCCACTTTTTCATTACAAGGTAGAGGCCGCTTTTAGAGAAATCCCCAAAATTGCAAGCAAGGCTTTTGAGGCAAAGGGTTGCATATCACTGAGACTCCATCCCCCCATTTGTGTACATTTTCTATAGATTTAGAAGATGTCCACAGCATGGATTATTTGCAAGGGTGAAAGCCTTATTCAAAATGGCAGCTCTGATGGAGCAATTCTTCTTTAAGTTCACTTTTTTTGAACGCATGTCCCCATTTTTCCACCTTGAGTGGTTCTTTCCAATACACTGAAGGGCCATGATGGCAAACCTATGGTACGTGTGTCGGAAATGGCATGCAGAGCCATCTCTCCATGCATGCTAGCTATCGCCCATTGTTCTTCCTGGACAACTTGTCTTTGCACATGCATGCATGCCAGAATCCAGAAAACTAGATGACTGGTGTTCATGCGGACACTGGAAAGTGGAAGCTCAATTCCCCAGTGTGTGTGCATGTGCACCCGGGAGCTGTTGTGGCCCGCTAGTGGGCAGCAGAGCTCGCAGCAGAATTGGACAGTCAGGAGGTTGGGGAGGAACATGGGCCAGTTCTGGGGGCTGAGGAAAGCTCAGACGAGGGCTCTGTGTCGGAGGCAGAGAGGGAGCTAGACAGCAGCGAGGCAGAGGAACAGCTGGAGCCTGTTCCCAGGGTGTGCATCCACAGAGCTGCCAGAAGACAAGAACAACAACGACTTGGGAGTGAAGCCACACCTTGGTGGTGATTGGCCCCTCCCAGAGGAAACAAAAGAGGAGTGAATGTGGAGTAGGCTTTTAGAATTTAGAATTTTAGAATTTTAGAATTTTATTAGAATTTGTAGGCCGCCCTTTTCCCTGAGGGGACTCAGGGCGGCTCACACAAAAACTGGGAAAGGGGAATACAGACATTAGGACAAAACATGTAATAAAATAGCAAGCAACATACACTCATCATTCGGGCGGGTAACTATCCTATCCCCAGGCCTGACGGGCGAGCCAGTTCTTCAAGGCTATGCGGAAGGCCTGGACGGTGGAGAGGGTACGAATCTCCACGGGGAGCTCGTTCCAAAGGGTCGGGGCTACTACTGAGAAGGCCCTCCTCCTTGTAGTTGCCAGCCGACACTGGCTGGCCGATGGAATACGGAGGAGGCCTAATCTATGAGATCTTATCGGTCGTAGGGATGTAATTGGCAGAAGGCGGTCTCTCAAGTATCCAGATCCACTGCCATGTAGGGCTTTATGGGTGATTAATAGCACCTTGAAGCGCATCCGGAGATCAACAGGTAGCCAGCGCAGCTCGCGGAGGATAGGTGTTATGCGGGTGAATCGGGGTGCAAGGACCGTTGGAGCTGGAAGGCCACCTGTTTTGCAGGAAACAATTTGTTTCTTCGGTCGTTTCAAGAGAAGAAAGTTCTGTTTGTGATTATAAGAGACTCTGTGCCAAGTGTTGCCTTGCCCTGCATTTGGAAACTAGTTACCTGGCAGTCCGCCAAGTGAGATAAGGTTCGTGCTGATAAATATTCCACTGAAAGACTGTTTGCCAAGCCTGGCTGACTGTGAATGAAAGGACACAATCGTGTCAATATAAGAGGTTTTGCCAGGACCCAGACTTTGCTTCATGCTTGTTAAGGAAGTCTAAGCAGAACAGGAACTCCTCTTCCAGTGTCCAGGGCTGCCCGCCCGCAAAGACCAGCTGGCTGGTGCACACGGGAGCATGCACTCTTCCGGCTAGCTAGTCTTCGCGTGTGCATGCATGCCAGAAATCAGAAGACCAAGTGACTGATGCGCATGCTGGAAAGCGGAAGCTCAGCTTCCTGGTGCATGGATGCGCACCAGGGAACTGCTTTTCTGGTTTCCGGTGTCACCCACGTGCACGCTCCTGTTTTGGTACTCAGTGCCGAAAAGTTTCGCCAACACTGCTGTAGGGTATGGAAAAGACAGCATAAGCTCAGTTCTGAGGATTCAAGTCCATCAGGAGGTTTATAACAAAGCCAACATTTAAAAACTGCACTGGGAATTTGGAAATTATCTTGTCTTACCACAGTCGCAGTTCTGACTGAGGTTTAATTAAAACCAAGTTAAACATACACACACATTCAGAGAGTAACTATTTCAGCTATCACTTTATTGCATCAATAAAGCTTTTATCACTGATTTTTTTAATTTACTGTAAGAACTTTGCAGCTCAATTGGATAGGTGTTTATATTATTTCAAGGAAAGAAAGAAAGAGAGGGGGGGGAGGAATATATATAGTAGGTTGTATATACTATATATACATTACACACATGCACACACACTGTATATATAGATAATCCCCCATAATCTCCTAGAGTTGCACCTAAAATACAGTTTCTTGCAAGTGACCTTTTGCAGAAAGGCTGTTTCTATGGCAACGGCATTGTTCAGTTCAGTCAGAAGAAAAATACTGCAAGAGAGGAGCAAAAAACCCTCCTAATTTTGTAGCATTTGATGTCACATTTAATATGGACAACTTGCCAGCGATAAGCAAATCTCCCCATACTGGTGTTTCTCAGAGATTTAGCAATCCAGCTCAGAATGAACCTCATAAGAAATAAGACAATTCTGGCAATATTTTGGATGGAAACCAAGGTACTGATCTCCATTGAAATGCACATATAGGTAAGCATCTAGAATTTCACAGAGCGGCTATTATTGCAATTATAATGCAACTGACATTGTGCATAAGACAGCTGATTAAAAAACTCAAGCAGTAATTACTATGTAAGGTGATGATTTCTGTCTATGGAGATTCTCAGTCATCCAGGTCCTGGTTGTCTCAAAGGTGCTTTTTCAAAAGGCAACTGGACAATGGTTTTTTTTCCCCTAAGGAAGAAGTTTTGCTTCTCACCCAAGAAACTTCATCAGTTCTAATGAAGCTTCTTGTATGAGAAGCGAAGTGTTTTCTTTCCTCGAGGAAAAAACCAAAGTCCAGTTGCCTTTTAAAAAAGCATTTTCGTGATAACTTCTGGCTCAATTATTGCAAATCTCCAAGGGCAATGGTAGACAATGTACAAATACACGAATTGTTCCAGTGTAATATACTAAGGATCACATCCAAAGAACTAAATAGTTCTTAGCAATAGCAATAGCAGTTAGACTTCTATACCGCTTCATAGGGCTTTCAGCCCTCTCTAAGCGGTTTACAGAGTCAGCATATTGCCCTCAACAACAATCCGGGTGCTCATTTTACCCACCTCGGAAGGATGGAAGGCTGAGTCAACCCTGAGCCGGTGAGATTTGAACAGCCGAACTGCAGAACTGCAGTCAGCTGAAGTAGCCTGCAGTGCTGCATTTAACCACTGCGCCACCTTGGCTCTCAGCTTCTTCAGCTTCTATAGAGCTGTGTTGGAAACATGGTTGATATTTTAACTGTTTTCGTTTACTTTCAGTTTAAGGTCTTCCTGGCTTCCTATCCTTCAGCAAAATCTTAACGGGAGACCCAGGGAGGTTTTCCGAGAGGAGAAGTATGGTGTTCAGAAGATTGAGTAGCAACTAAAGTAACACCGTTTCCAAGAGAGCAACTAAATAAATAAAAGCATCTCCTGGAAAGATCCAAAAGAATTTCTCAAACTTCCTGAAAACAAGGCAGGAAAAGAACATCTTCTTTCACATAGAATAAATTAGGGAATTGGAGATACTTCAGTTCTTCTAGTCCTCCAGGATTCTGATGTTTTTCTTCAATCAGTTCTATAGATGTGCTTGGAAACTCCCCCCCTCCCCCCCTGGATCTAATGTTTCTTGGATCAGTGCCCATTTTCTCAGGTTCATGCTTCACAGAGATTTAATAAAGTTAAAGTTGTTTAAGTTTTTGTTGTTCCTGGATGCCCGGCACCGAAGAGCTAATAGGCGTCAGGAACAGTTGCGCAAGTACAGGAGGTAATTACACTCAGCTGGTGGTCATTAGGCTCCTCTCCAGACTATAAAAGGACTGCTTGTGCACATGCCCCTTTTGCAGAAGTCAACGCAGGAACTAACGTTGGAGAACATTATTGTGAGCTTGGCAGGCTGGATTGTTGCCACGGCTTATCTGTGCTGGATTGTGCCCAAGCTTGTCTGTGCCGGTTTGCTGCCAAGGACCTGTCTGTCTGTTAATTAAATGCTGTAACTTATCTTTGGCTCGGAGTATGTTGGTGTGGGATGAGGGGGGTCAGAACACAAAATCATATTAACTTCCATCCAAAGTTGAGTCAAAAGTTGAGAAACATTGGAGGGGAAAAAAGTGACAATCAATGACCTTCCTCAACAATAACCAGAAGACAATTGTTAGGGGATACTGGTGGGTGGCAGGGAGAAGCAACCCAGATTTGTTGCTTCTTACAGTCACATTACAGTCAAACATTGATCACCACACAGCAGACAATTCAAATGTTTCTTCCTCTGAATGTTTAAAGCTGGACCTGAGCATGCAGCAATGATGAAATCAATGACATCTTTTAAGTTTTTGAGATGAGATGGTTGAAGGCATGACTTAATGAAAGAGAGACCTTAAAAATGCTGTTCAAATTCAAACTAAACTAACTCAAATCTTCCCTGCCCTGTAAGAAGCCTGGGTGAGCAGCTGGAAAAGTCATCATACCTCAGTGCCTTCTAAATGGATCAAGACAAAAAAAAACTGGCTCACCAAAAAGTAACATTCCCCATCATAATGTCCAGCTAAATAATAGTCCACTATTCCCTTTCTATGGTTAAAGCTATCATGTGCAGGATGCTTTGTAGCCTTGATATATGTGAGGACTTTCTCACAAATAGTTATTTACTTGAAGAAAGTAAACAACTGTTGTCTTTACAACGTAAAGTGGGAATAAAAATCCGGATTTGCAAAACTTTTTTCTGTTTTCTGTTAACATTTGGACATGGTTATTGACAGCAACTGAAGCTTTTTGGAACCACAATAATAGCTTCATCTAACCAAGATCTTAACCAAACAGAATAACAAAGTCGGAAGGGACCTTGGTGGTCATCTAGTTCAACCCCATGCTCAAGCAGGAAACCCTATACCATTTCAGACAAATAGTTGTCCAATGTCTTCTTAAGAGCCCCCAGTGTTGGAACACCTGCAGCTTCTGGAGGCAAATCATTCCACTAATTGTTAATTAGTGGAAGAGCCGAGGTGGCGCAGTGGTTAAATGCAGCACTGCAGGCTACTTCAGCTGACTGCAGTTCTGCAGTTCGGCTGTTCAAATCTCACTGGCTCAGGGTTGACTCAGCCTTCCATCCTTCCGAGGTGGGTAAAATGAGGACCCGGATTGTTGTTGGGGGCGATATGCTGACTCTGTAAACCGCTTAGAGAGGGCTGAAAGCCCTATGAAGCGGTATATAAGTCTAACTGCTATTGCTAACTGCTAATTGTTCTCACTGTTAGGAAATCCTTCCTTAATTTAAGGTTGGTTCTTTCCTTGATTAGTTTCCATCCATTGCTTCTTCTGCTGCCTTCAGATGCTTTGGAGAATAGGTTGAATCCCTCTTCTTTATGGTCTGGCCTTCTTGTATGCAAGATAAACAATATAACTCTATATGATGCTATTCCTACCCAGCCAGCCTTTCTGAAATATTCTTTTTTTCCCCCAATACCTGGCACATCCAGCAGCATGTCATATCACTGGAATTTGTTTGGTTTGGTTTATTGGATTTATATGCCGCCCTTCTCCCAAGGACTCAGGGCGGCGTACAACATTAAAAAAAACACATATTTCAATATTTTTTTTAAAAAAATAGATAGAGTATCCAAAAAACAAACCCAATTAAGATTAACAATAACATTTTTTAAAAATCGATTAAAATTAACAATAATCAATCATTTATTTTGTTTCGTTCAGGCCAGACTGGTTTGCTGGAAAAGCCAACTTTTTCGGGCGCATCGGAAGGACCGGAGGTCGGGGATTATGTGAAGCTCCGGGGGACAGTTCATTCCAGAGGGAAGGCGCTCCCACAGAGAAGGCTCTCCCCGTTGGGGTCGCTAGCCGACACTGTCTGGCCGACGGCACCCTGAGGAGGCCAACTCTGTGGGATCGCACTGGACGGTGGGAGGCTACCGGTGGCAGTAGGTGGTCTCGCAGGTACCCTGGGCCTAAGCCATGGAGCGCTTTAAAGGTCATAATTAGTACCTTGAATCGCACCCGGAAGACAACCGGCAACCAGTGCAGGCCGCCTAAAAGGGGCGCAACATGGGAGCACCTAGGTGCCCCCATGATAACCCGCGCAGCCGCATTCTGGACCAAACACCTTCCAATGATCTTCATTCAGAACTTTATCCTTGGACAGCAGGGTTAGATACCTGTCTCTCACATGACAATTTGAAAAGATGACAGCCTTGTTTCCAATTTATTTATTTATTTTAAAAAAACTAATTGTTTCCACCACCCCCTCCAGGCAGAAGTAAGGAACTTGTTAGAACCCTGAGAGACTCATCAGAAACTGCATCATGAGCAGTAGGAAATGTACCTCATTTGCATACTTTAGCGGCATGTAATCAACATAATTTGGATATCATTTTCATCATGAAGAGAAAAGATGACTCACTGTAGCTAGTGGATAGTTTGCAATTAATCTGCAGAAATGACGGGTCGTAGATGAGCTCCTGAAGAAGCTGACAACATGGGCTTGAAAAAGCACAAGGGTAATCACACACTTGCCCCACAGGCACAGAAATTATTTATATCAAATACTCCAGCATTTTCCCACAACATTTTCCTTTGCAGCCTTAGGAATGCGGTAAAACCAAATGGTTCCTTCTGAGACAAATATGCAACCTCTGAATATATCAGTATGCATATATCAGGATTGGGCCACTGGTCCTGGCCTAGTTCTATTTGCATAAACTCACTGCAGAATCCATTGTCTTGATTTCTGGAATGCATTTCATGCATTGTCCTTTGTGCATAGAGATTACATAGAGGTCTGTCAGGCACAAGAATTAGGTTAGGTTGCAATACAGAATACAATACAATAGCAGAATTGGAAGACCTTGGAGGTCTCCAAGCAAGTCCTTGGAGGTCTTCTAGTCCAACCCCCTGCCTAGGCAGGAAACCCTATACCATTTCAGACAAATGGCTATTCAACATCTTCTTAAAGACTTCCAGTGTTGGGGCATTTACAACTTCTGGAAGCAAGCGGTTCCACTGATTAATTGTTCCAACTGTCAGAAAATTTCTCCTCAGTTCTAAGTTGTTTATCTCCTTGATTAGTTTCCACCCATTGCTTCTTGTTCTACCCTCAGGTGCCTTGGAAAAGAAGATATATTCAAACCTATATACAAGAATATGAGCAACTAAAATTCAATACTAAACTGGCATCAGGTAAAGCCCAACGAAATTCAGGAGGGGTTGGACTTGGATTTTTGGGGGCAAACATAATGATTCTTATCTGATAACACACTTAACTCCTCCCTCCAATTTTGTCTGCTTTTCTACAAGATCAGAGTATCTGATTGTTCCTGTAAAGCCCTTTGGCCCTTTTCTCTAAGACCATAATATTCCTTCCACTCAAGGAAACTCGTCACCCTCTGCAAAATTACGTATTTAGTTAAGGAAGACATACTTCCTAGGACAGTGATGGCGAACCTATGACACGCGTGTCAGTGCTGACACGCGTAGCCATTTGGGGTGACACGCACAGGATTTCATGCGATTCATCCTCGGCTCCTGCACGGCCGCCGAGGATGAAAGAATCTGTGCTGGAGGAACAGGGGGGGCGGGACGTGTGATCTCCCCCACCCACACTCACTTACTGTATCGCCGCCGCCCCTTTCTGAGCGCAGGGTCTGCTGGTAAGGCGTGCGTGCCGTGTGCACACACATCATCAGCGTGGTGAGGGAGGACCCGCAGGAGAGGAGCGCGGGAACAGTGCGCGCCTCTCTCCAGTCAGGCCGGCACAGAGACTCTACTCCTGGGACTGTCGGTTACGACCGCACCACAGCAGGGAACAGCAGAGTGCCAACGGGAACTGTGAGTGCCATTAGCAGCAACTATTGGGGTGCCATGGACTTGTAATTGCCCACAATAACTGAGATAAGTGAGGGGGAGGTTGTGTTAGCTTGTTAGGCTAGTTAACCCCTACATTTTTGTAGTTTAAACTATAAATTGCGCAAAATTATGTTTTTGTCGAAGTGACACACAACGCGAGTTATGCTCGATTTTTTGCCGATTTTTGACACACCACGCCAAAAAGGTTGCCCATCACTGTCCTAGGAGCACCATTGAATTTGTAATCTGTTCTTAATACGTAGTTTTAAGGAGATCTAAGAAGCTGTTTCTTCACCCCTTGTACTGTGTTGATACATTAAAACATAGTGCATAGATAAAGACTCTAATTAATTTGGTGTAATCTATATAACTCTTTGGTTATTGTAAACTTGTAATTCAGACTTGAACGTATTAATATTTCTGCAGAGGTCTAATATAGCCAAATCATAAATAGGCAGCAATTTATTGTGTTGGAACACAATTTATTAATAACAACCTGTGTTTGTTTGAAACAGATTGAAGGAGCTATTTACCCACACCATGTGTCGTGCTGACTTGTTCCAAAATATACAGTTTAGATAAAGAACTCAGAAGGAATTCAAGTGCCAAAGTTAGTGGCCAATGATTACAACTTCACAGGAGGAGAAATGTTTCACTCAGAGAAAGGTTTGAGGCTGGATGGCTTCAGTTACACCACAGTATATATTTGGGAACTATATCTGCTCCAAGTCTTAGAGACCTGTTGCCAGCCTGATTTTGTAGGAGATGACCAGGCTGAATCCAAGGAAGGGGTCAAATGTGTCATAAGTCATGAGCCCCTGTATGCCTGCAAGATAGATAGATAGATAGATAGATAGATAGATAGATAGATAGATAGATAGATAGATAGATAGATAGATAGATAGATAGATATTTTATTTGTATGCCGCCCTTTTCCCTGGGGGGACTCAGGGCGGCTCACAGTTCAGGGGGAGGGAGGACAAACCATGTTAAACACATAAAACAATACATCGTTAAAAGCACAACATTCATACAATTCGGGTGGGGTCAATATCTTTAACCCCAGGCCTGTCGGGACAGCCAGGTTTTAAGGGCTGTGCGGAAGGTCTGGAGGGTGGTGAGGGTACGAATCTCCACGGGGAGTTCGTTCCATAGGGTCGGAGCTGCCACCGAGAAGGCTCTCCTCCGCGTGGTTGCCAGTCGACATTGACCGGCTGATGGAAGTCGGAGGAGGCCTAATCTATGTGATCTAATTGGTCGAGTGGAGGTAATTGGCAGTAGGCGGTCTCTCAAGTACCCAGATCCAATACCATGCAGGGCTTTGTAGGTGATAAGTAGCACCTTGAAGCGTACCCGGAGATCGACAGGAGATCTAAATCCAGCCCACCTTGAATGCCTCTCTTATCACCCACACATTTCCCTTGACTATTATTTGGTCGGATTCTTGTAGAGAGCTTAAGCTTGCAATAAATCTTTATACTCATTTGAACTGCCCGAATCTCCTGATTTCCCCCGGCGTCTGACAGATTTAGCATTAGCTTAAGCATTAGATCCTCCCAAGCTATGTAGCATATCGGGCATCAAGGGATCTCTATCATTTTTGGTCATTGGTGGTATTTCAGCATCTTTTCATGTGATGTTTAAAGTCTTTAAGCCTTCCATAAATGTTCTTCATCATGTATTTCAAGGGGATCCTGTTGATGGTTTGGCATGGGGCGGGGATGGGGTCCATCTCACTTCCACCATGGGAATTTAATTGTTCTCCATGCATAGAATATGACCTGCAATTTGGGGTCTTCTGCCTGGGATAATGTTGTGTAGTTTGCAGGAGAAATTCTTTTGCAGCACTTCTTCATTAGTGACATAGTCAGAATAGTGAATCTTTAGGATTTCGCAAAGGGATCTTTGTTGGAAAACGTCATTTCTCTTGTTAATACTTGCTAATACCAATAGCTTGTTATTACTTGTCAACTTGACTAATAAAAGAATACTAAAGTAGATGAATCCGTGGTCTATAATGCAGCTTTCATTAGCATAAACTATCTGCAGGATGTATTGGAAAAAGTTCTGAAATGTTTTCTAATTCAAGGAAGGAGGTTGGATCAGAGGTACGACAAATTTCCCGCCAGGTCTAATCTTCAAAGAGTGCTATTGGATCATGTAAATGAATTACCCAAGGAAGAGCTTTGTGCACCTTTGAAAAAAATCCTTCAGGTATTGCAGAGTTTTCCTGAAGGTTGTGCAAAGCCTGGGAGAAGCAGTCTGCCTCAATTGCCAGGCTTGCTTTCCCAAACAGCTTCTTTCTGGCTATTCTGCAAAGCCTCAAAGCGGCCCAAAACATATCAAAGGCTTGACGTGGCCAAGTCCCATCAAAGCAGCCACTTCAAGGGCTTTTGGCAGTCTACTGCCTAATGTTTATGCATGGGCAGAAGCATAAGGACAACAGAAAAGAGGGGAGGGGGCTCAACTAAAGGGGCAGGCACCCAGCCATCCTGCTTCCTTAAAACCAAGTCTTGTACAAATTGGATCATTCCTTTGAACCAGTTCAAGGCCGCTGCACTTTGCACGCCCCGGGGGTTTCTCAGAAGCAACGAATTCGCTCCACCTCCTGACCCACTGAAACAATACTTCTCAATGCAGAAGAATATATAAAACAAGATTCCACCTGTAAGATACGTGGAAGCCTTAAGGGGACCTTTTAGCCTTTTTCAGCAGAAGCCCTGGCCTTCTTTTGCTCTCTGTTCTTTCCCGTCAAACAAGCTTTAACAGAATATGGATACTCCTCCTCCACTTACAACCACAATTGAGTCCAACAATTACCTCCACCAGACCGATTAGATCCCACAGATTAGGCCTCCTCAGAATTCCATCCGCCGGCCAGTGTCGACTGGCGACCACCCGGAGGAGAGCCTTCTCTGTGGCTGCTCCGACCCTCTGGAACGAACTCCCCGTGGAGATTCGAACCCTCACCACCCTCCAGGCCTTCCGCAAAGCCCTTAAAACCTGGCTGTTCCGACAGGCCTGGGGCTAAAGAGCTGTTACCCCCGTCTCGAATGGTATGACTGTCGTGTGTTTTAAATTATGCATTGTTTTGTGTCGTTTTTTAATTTTTTGTCTGTATCCCCCCTTCCCTGGTTTGAGTTGTGAGCCGCCCTGAGTGCCTTCGGGGGAAAAGGACGGCATATAAATAAAATAAACATTCAACATTCAACATTCAACATTTTTGTGGCTAAGTGAGGCGTATGTTAAATGAGTTTTGTCCCATTTTATGAGCTTTCTTACCACCGTTAAGTTAGTAACCTAGTCATTAAGTGAATCTGGTTTCCCCATTGATTTTTGCAAAGGGATCACATGCCCCCCCCCACCCAGGACACCACAACCATTGTAGATATGAGACAGCTGCTAAGAATCTGAATTTTGATCATGTGACCCTGGAGATGCTGCAACGGTCGTAATTGTGAAAAATGGCCATAACTCACTTTTTCCAGTTCTGTTTCAACTTTCAATGGTCACTAAACAAACTGTTGCAAGTTGAGGACACCTGTAATAGAGTTGGAAGGGATCTTGGAGGCCGCCTAGTCCAATCCCTCACTCAAGCAGGAAGTTCCTGTCGGAAAGAAGCTAGATCCCGCTGGGAAGATCAGTTACAGAAATCTGAAATACAGCAGCCTCCTTCACACATCTATCCAATGCATCAACCTTTCCCAAATTCTTTGGAAAATGTTCAAACATTTTGAGAAAGAGGTAGAAAGACAGAATCCTCTCTTGCAGAAGAAGGAAACTTGGAGCCTACTTTCCCAGCCTTTGATTTCCTAAGTGATAGCAAACGGAATCCAAAAATGGAAAGTAGAGTTTGAAAAAATCCCTAAAAATCAAGGTATCAAACTCTGGTTTCAGCAAGTTTACTCCGATTAGAATTTCTTTCAGATGTCGTGGGAAATGGCATTGTAAGAAGCCAAGAAATGTTGTCTTAATGCATGAGAGAAATAGGAAAAGAGGTGATATAGACAGCATAATCATTTCCACTTCAACAAACTGGGACAAATATTGTAATAACTTAATCATACCACTGGGTATCTCTTGACCAACATTATACAGTCTAAGATAAATACTCATGTTTCGGCCTAGCTACAGAAGATGGAGTTTCAATTAAATCTACCAACTGAGACTCCAGTGAGTACTTTAATATACAAATTCTGAAGTTCAAAAATAGGACGCTTCAAACCAAGTACAGAATAAAAAGATAACTTAATGGTCATTATTACATCGCCACTTACTTGGGAGTTTTGAAGCAAGGAAAAGCAGATGCCAGCTAAAACAGCTAGAGTGAAACTGTGTAACTGAACTGTCCCCAGCTCTGACTGGCTGATAACTTTCCATGAGTTTTCCATGAAGGTTTTAAATCACTGCATTTATTTCTGGGACTTGGAATTGCTTTTTAAAACAACTTTCCTTATTTTTATGTTCTTAAGATGCATTTGAATTCAACTGCCACCATTCCAAGTAAAAAATGTGTCATTCCTCAGCAGGACAATGCTGCCAGAGCTGGGGTGTACTATCAGGTAGTATGCTAAACTGGCAACAGAATAACAAGAGTTGGAAGGGACCTTGAAGGTCTTTTACACCATGGTTTATGGTTTATGGTTTATTAAACTTGTATGCCGCCCTAATCCCAGGGGGACACCAAGCCCCTGCTGAGGCAGGAAACCTTACACCATTTGAGACAAGTGATTGTCCAATCTATTCTTAAAAACCTCCAGTAATGGAGTACCAGAGGTGGGTTCCTACCAGTTCGCACCTATTCGGTAGAACCGGTTCGTCAAATCTACCAAACCGGTTAGAAGAGGTTCCACCAGTGGACCCGGAAAGCAGGCCACACCTACAGAAGAGGTTCCAAAATTTTTTGAAACCCACCACTGGTCCTTGGATATGATTATTCTACACTATCATGCTCATATTTATAAAACTCAGTGCCTCTGTGAAAGGTAAGGATGACTACTGCGTTTGTGGTGCAATCAGAACATTGCGTGTGTTGAAGTTGTTTTAACGCAAACCAAAGATGCCTTCTAAAAAACAAGTTTACATCATATTCTTATGCGTGCCAGTGCTGTGTGTGAGGTAATTTAAGGTGGTTCTGACAAGTGTCGTCGGCATCTTCATATCCGGTCACATGGGCGGCAAGCCACTCCCATCTGGTCACATGGGCAGCAAGCCACTCCCATCCAGTCACATGGGTGGCAAGCCACTCCCACAAAGGAGGCCACACCCACAGAGTAGGTTGGAACAATTTTTGAAACCCACCACTGTGGAGTACCCACAATTTCTGAAGGCAAACCATTCCACGGGTTAATTGTTCTCACTGTCAGGAAATTTCTCCTTAGTGCTAGGTTGCTTCTCTCCTTAATTCGTTTCCATCCGTTGCTTCTTGTCTTGCCTTCTTGTCCTTTGGAAAATAGGCTGACCCTCCCTCTTCTTTGGGGCAGCCCCTCAAATTTATTTAGGGTTGGACTAGAAGACTCCCGAGGTCCCTTCTATTATTCTACTCTGTTCTTCTTTTTGGATTTGGATTTTTATTGGGTTTGTATGCCGCCCTATTCCCGAGAGACTCAGGGCGGCTCACAATAAAAAAGGGGAAGGGATACAAAAAAATAAAATAAAATAAATAACAATTTAAAATTATACAACAGCCGTAAACCTTGAATGGGTCTGGATGGTTCAATAGTCCCAGGCCTGCCGGAACAGCCAGGTCTTAACTGCTTTGCGGAAGGCCAGGAGGGTAGTAAGGGTCCGGATCTCCATGGGGAGATCGTTCCAGAGGGCCGGAGCAGCCACAGAGAAGGCCCTTCTCCGAGGAGTCGCCAGCCGACATTGGCCGGCAGATGGAATTCGGAGGAGGCCTAGTCTGTGGGATCTAATAGGTCTTTGGGAGGTGACTGGCAGGAGGCGGTCTCTCAAGTACCCAGGTCCGATACCATGTAGGACTTTAAAAGTAACGACTAGCACCTTGAAGCGTGTCCGGAGACCAATAGGCAGCCAGTGCAGCTCGCGGAGGATAGGTGTAACGTGGGTGTACCGAGGTGCACCCACGATCGCTCGCACGGCTGCATTCTGGACAAGCTGAAGTCTTCGAACACTCTTCAAGGGCAGCCCCATGTAGAGCGCGTTACAGTAGTAGTAACTCCACTCCACTCCAACCCCCTGCTCAAGCAGGAAACTCTATACCAGACAAACGGTTGCTAGGCAAATAGTTGTACAAGAGGCTGCAAAGAGTCACACACAGCTATGAGCTACCTGGGACCTCTCCCTGAAATAGAGAAAGAACTTTAACAACTTTAAAGGACTGCCCAGTCAAGGACCTCAAGTGGCTCAAGATATTTTGTGGCAACCGGTATATACAGTATTAATCTACAGCACTTGGTAGCTAAATGTGATTTATACTCTGGACAGAAAAAGATAGGCCTGCAACGAATATGAACAGTCAGTAAATACAGATCATTCACTGCAAAGGAACTAGTTTAACTGAACACCACACATACAGATCCAGGTTCAAAACAACCCAAAGCTTCTAAATGTTTCTTCTTAAAATTCCCCTTTTATCCTCCAATTATCATTCAAATTATTACAATAATTTCAAGGAGATGCTTAAGGTGACCAGCTTAGGCCAGGGTGACTTAATGAGCTTCAAGGCTGAGAAGGGCTTCCTAGCCCGTATCTACTCTTGCTCACTGGAGAAAGCAAGTATGTTTGGAAGAGTTACAAGTAAAAGGACCTGGGTACTTGAGAGACCACCTGCTGCCAATCACCTCCACTAGACCGATTAGATCCCACAGATTAGGCCTCCTCCGAATTCCATCCGCCGGCCAGTGTCGACTGGCGACTACCCGGAGGAGAGCCTTCTCTGTGGCTGCTCCGACCCTCTGGAACGAACTCCCCGTGGAGATTCGAACCCTCACCACCCTCCAGGCCTTCCGCAAAGCCCTTAAAACCTGGCTGCTCCAACAGGCCTGGGGCTAAAGAGCTGTTGCCCCCGTCTCGAATGGTATGACTGTTGTGTGTTTTTAAACTATGCATTGTTATGTTTCATTTTTTAATTTTTTGTCTGTACCCCCCCTTCCCTGATTTGAGTTGTGAGCCGCCCTGAGTCCCCTTCGGGGGGAAAAGGGCGGCATATAAGTATAATAAAATCCAAATCCAATCCAATCCAAGAGTTACAAGTAAAAGGAAACTAGGCTGCCAAAGAACACGATGGCTGGAGCCCATCAAGGGTGACACCAGCCAGAGCATAGAAAATGCTCAAAGAAGCAATGCAAGATCAGAAGAAGTGGAGAGACCTGGCCCATTGAATGGTCAAGAGTCAGGCATGACTGAATGGATAGCAACATGATCATCTCTCTTGCACCTTCTAAGAATAGAATGGAATGGAATGGTATGGTACAGTACAGTACAGTACAGAACAGAACAGAACAGAACAGAACACTTAGACACAAGAGGAAATTGTCTTCTTTGTGAATAGGGACAACAGTTCTCAACTAACAGAAGCAAGCTGAGAATTCTGATTCTTTTTGGATCACTGCTGATCCCTGGCCACATTCTTAAACTGGTTTATGGCTTCTGAGCTTGGATTACTTGAGTGAAAATCAGACACACACACACCCCTAAGATGGCTGAGAAGTTCTCTTCCTCCCTTACCACTCTCCCGGCCTTCCGTAAAGCCACCAAGACCTGGCTGTTCCGCCAGGCCTGGGGCTGTTGATCAAATGTCCAGCCCCACCTACACTGGATGGATGATGTGCAATTTTAATAATGTACCTTTTTTCTTTTAATGTTTTTATCTGTCTGTAAGCCGCCCAGAGTCCCTAGGGAGTGGGCGGCATACAAATTTTATTAAATTGGAAATTTTATTAAATACTTGAAATTTGTAGGAATTATATGCAGATATGTATATCCTGTTTTCATCCATACCGTAGGAAGAAGCAGACCAGGGCACAATCAAGGGACTTGTGCACCTCTGCCAATTTCATTTTTACTGTTGTCGTTTTTTTCTCTCCCCCTCCCCAAATTTTAAGGTATCCACCTTTTCATCCCACCAAAATCTCTCCCTTCAGGGTGGCCAGACGAACGGCACCCCTTTCCCCTCCTCCTCCTCCTCCTCCTCCTCCTCCTCCTGCATCTCAAGGGTTAAGAAGAAATTCAAAATATACACCCCCCCCCAGACCTTGCTAACCCAGTGCTCTTGGAGACGCATACCCATCGGCTGAGCTAACTCTCCAACTCAGCCTGAGGAGAGGAATTGTTCTGCAGAAGTAGCCCATTGGCTGGTTGCTATGGAGACCGACATACCACAGTTCTGACCCTTGAGAGGTTTAGCACTCGGCGCAGCAAGGCTGCCAGCAGCTGGACTGCAGCTGTTGCTGGGTAAGATTCAGCCCGGTTGTAAGGGAGAATTCCCTCCTGCCACAAACAACTCAGCTTGGGCTGCCAGCAAAGACAGGCTGCCTTTGATTGAGACGAATTAATATTTGCTTAGGGCTGGGGCTGCTGTTGTCACTGTGCAAAACAAGATGTACAAGGCCGCGGCGGCATCCATCCTGCACGGGAGACCTTAGCAATCGTAAATGTGGAGAGAGCTGGCTGAACGGGAGGGGGGGGTGTGTCTCTTGAATTGGACAGGTGTGAAGATGGGCTGTACACGTTGAGCCATTTATTATAGGTGACCTTGATAGGTGGGATCTAGCGCTGAACCCCCAAAGATCAGTCACACTCAGACACAGACACATGCATAGAAATTGTTCTACCTGGACCTCCCAAGAGCATGAAGAAAACTCCTTGTCCCGACAAAAAATCCCTTTGAGAGAGGGGAGGAAAGGTGAAGAAGAGGGGAAAGGTAGAGGAGAGGAAGGGGAAGGAGAGAAGGGAAAGGAGAGGAGGAAGGAAGGAAGGAGAGAAGAAAGGGAAGAAAGGGGAGAAGGAAGGAGGGAAGGAAGGAGGGAAGCAAGGAGGGAAGGAGAGAAGAAAGGAGGGAAGGAAGGAGAGAAGGAGAGAAGAAAGGAGGGAAGGAAGAAGGGAATGAAGGAGAGAAGGAAGGGGGGAAGGAGAGAAGGAGAGAAGAAAGGAGGGAAGGAAGGAGAGAAGGAGAGAAGAAAGGAGGGAAGGAAGGAGGGAAGGAAGGAGGGAAGGAAGGAGAGAAGGAGAGAAGAAAGGAGGGAAGGAAGGAGGGAAGGAAGGAGAGAAGGAAGGGGGGAAGGAAGGAGGGAAGGAAGGAGGAAGGGAAGGAGAGAAGGAGAGAAGAAAGGAGGGCGGGAAGGTGGGAAGGAAGGAGGGAAGGAAGGAGGGAAGGAGAGAAGGAGAGAAGAAAGGAGGGAGGGAAGGGGAAGGAGGGAGGGAAGGAAGGAAGGAAGGAGGGAAGGAAGGAGGGAAGGAAGGAAGAAGAAGTAGGATTGTTGTAAAATAAGATGGGTTTATGGGATGGTAAGAAAGCAATTTCAATTATATTGTCAACTGTAGGGGAGAAAAATTGTTACAAATACATATTATTAATAACAGTTATGAGATCATATAATTGTGAATGTATATATGAGAAATAAAATTTAATTTTAAAAATCCCTTTTATTAATTTCCAGTGAATTCTGCTCATTCACATCCAGCAAAGTCTTTCGAGGGAGGATTTACAGTCACAGACCTTGGAGAGCTGACAGCCCGAGATCAATTAACCAATTAAGCGAACTAATTGTCTCCTGCAAACTCCACTCCCCATTCGCTCCTCTTTTATTTCCTCTGGGAGGGGGCCATTAATCGTCCACCTGTGGCCTTACTCCCAAGTCGACCCCTGTTTTTAGCTGTTCCCTTCATCTGCGCATGCGCACACTGGAAACAGGCTCCTGCTGTTCGTCTGCCTCACTGATGTCTGACTCTGAAGGCGGCTGATAACTGGCATACGGCCCTGGCCTCCTCTCTGCCTCCGACACAGAGGCCTCATCAGAGCCTTCCCCAGACTCCAGGACTGGCCCATTTTCCTCTCCAACCTCCTCACTGTCTGAATCTGCTGCCAGCTTCACTGGCCACTGGCAGGCCACAACAGTAATGCACAACAGCTGACTTCCTAGGGAAGGCATCTCTTCCCAAGACATGCACCCAGAACAGCAAATCAGAAGAGCAATGACATTTGCCATGCCCTAAATAGGAGTCTCTCTCTCTGCAAACAATCCCCTCTACTAATGCATTGGCTAATGCTCTCCAAGAAATACCGTACTGATGGTGGTGGGAAGTGGTGATGATAGTAGAGGGGAGAATGGCCTCTCTCCCTTTTATTTCAGGCGAAATTTAATGGTTCTGGTTTCAGAAAGATCATCTATAACAATCCTATCCGAGTAGAAAATTGTTCCACCTTGGATATTGCAAAGTCATTTAAGGAAAAAGGAAAACGATTAACATGTTCTGCACTTAGCCATTAGCTGAAATCCCACAATCCTTTGCTTCTCCCCAAGTGGTCCCAGCCGTCCCTGGATAAAGAGGCTTTAGGTGTAAACGGCAAAGCAGCAGGACTGCAATCAGTCTGATCCACCCTGGCATTTGATATAAATAGACTAAAGGCAAGTAATTGGGTGGGGTTTGTGTATGAAGTGTGCATGTATTTGTGTTCATCAGTCGGAAACAGCAGAAAGTCCTTCGTTTGTTTGCTCTTGTTTTCTGGCCTCTTCATTTATTCCGATATAGTAGAATATAGTAGTATTATATATACATATACATATACATATACATGTGTGTGTGTGTGTATTTAGTGTCACAACCCCAGTAGGCTTCCTCCCATATTTGGGCATACCAGAGGTTGTGACATTAAATACATACCTATTTCCCTGGCTCAGCTGATAAAGGAGGAGAATCTTGTGGCTTAGTGGTTAACACATCCGCCTAATATGTAATACAGCCCAGGTTCGAATCCCAGTAAGGGTATGGCTAGCTGCTGAGAGCTAAATAGCTTGAAATAGATCTATACTAGCTCCCTTTATTTATTTATCAGCACAAATACAACATCTATCTATCTATCTATCTATCTATCTATCTATCTATCTATCTATCTATCTATCTATCTATCTATCTATCTATCTATCTATCTATCTACCTACCTACCTACCTACCTACCTACCTACCTACCTACCTACCTACCTACCTACCTACCTACCTACCTACCTACCTATCTATCTATCTATCTATCTATCTATCTATCTATCTATCTATCTATCTATCTCTTCTTCAGTTTGGCTAACTGGATTGTTGCCTCTTCTCTCCCCACTCTATATACACTCCCCTTCCCTTCCATAAAACAGGTCAAGGCAAAGAACAAGCTTTTTCTGGCCCGCTTTTTCAGAAGTGGGCATTTAGGAGCAGCGCAATCATTTTGTGTCTCATTGACACAAAGCTTCCCTTGCAAATCTCCCCTGAAAGAGCTTTCCCATCTTGCACTGAGGCTTCAGGGATTACCTGTGCTGAAGAAAAGCCCGGTGTGGTTCCTGATTCCCACATCTTTTAGGACTGGCGGGAGAGGGATGGAATGCAATAAACCTGGCACTGAGCTGTTTAAGTAATCCTGCCAAGGAACTGATTGTTGAAAGTCTTGTAAATCAATCAATTCAATCAGAAGCACCTGCGTGGAGCTTGCCCTGAAGAGGATAGTCAGGGTTCATAATGCCTTGACTGAGTTGCAAAATTGTTGCTGTTGTTACTTACAAAGTTGTGTCTGACCCATCACGACCTCATGGACAATGTTCCTCCAGACCTTCCTGTCCTCCACCATCCCTTGGCGTCCATTTAAGCTCATGCCTACTGCTTCAGTGACTCCATCCAGCCACCTCATTCTCTGTCATCCCCTTCTTCTTTTGCTCTCAATCTTTCCCAGCCTTAGGCTCTTCTCCAGTGAGTCCTTCCTTCTCCTTAGGTGGCCAAAGTCTTTGAGTTTCCTCTTCAGGATCTGGCCTTCTAAAGAGCAGTCAGGGTTGATTTCCTCTAGGACTGACCGGTTGGATCATCTTGCAGTCCAAGGGACTCGCAGGAGTCTTCTCCAGCACCAGAGTTCAAAGGCCTCAAATTCTTTGGCGCTCAGCCTTTCTTATGGTCCAACCTTCACAGCCATCCATTGTTGCAAAATAGCCCCAGTTTATTTGGAGGCTGCAGTTCCTGCAGACAGACTGAGCTTCATAGGGGCCCTTCTCAAGTTTGCAGAAATTAGGTGGAATGTGTGCTACATCAGCACTACCTCCCTAATGTTCTAGAGCAGGGAATGGGATCCTCACCTTGCCTATGGACTGCACGTAGTCCTTGATTTACACCCATTTGTTTAGTGACTGTATGAAGTTACATCATCATTGAAATAAGTGGTTTACAATTGGTCCTCTCACTTAGAGTCATCCTAGCATCCCATTGGTCACGTAATCAGAATTTTGGTACTTGGCAACTGGCATGTATTTGATGGTCCTGGATTCATGTAATCACCATTGGTGACCTTACCAGGTGCCCTCTGGCAAGAAAAGTCAATGGGGGGGGGGAAGCCTGATCCACTTAATGACTGCATGACTCACTTAACAACGGCAATGATTCATTTTTAACAATGATGGCAAAGAGGTCCTAAAATTGGGCATGGCTCAGCAACATTCTTGCTTAACAATGAAAACGTTGGTCCCGATTTGGTCATAAGTCGAGGAATACCTGTATTCTTCTGCAATTTGCGTGACTTACGGAAGTAGTGGGGAATGCATTCCTTGCAGTAAACTTCCTTTGCCCTTCTGGTTTAGTACAGTGCTAAGAAAAAAAAGCTCATAAATCTGTCGGGCAGCACCCGATATCCACAGCAACAGTTTCTAGCACCAAACATCAAACCCTAGGAAAACGTGGGAATAAACACAAAGTTCTTGATCTTAAACAGACGAAGCAGATTAGATCAGTTACCAACTGTCATTTCCTTACTGACATTTCGTTTGTTTGTTCTGTTCCTCTGGGATTCTGTCATGCTTCTGCTATCCATGAAGAACTTGTCATACAGATTCATTTAGTCTATAGTTTGCCCTGAATCAGTTGTGGGTTTCAATTTTTTTCAGAAACTCTCCTGTAGATGTGGCCTGCTTTGTGGGAGTGGCTTGCCAGCCATGTGACCGGGTGGGAGTGACTTGCCAGCCATGTGACTGGGTGGGCGTGGCCAACTTGTAAAATGTGGTGAAGCTCACTTAACAGTGCTCTTGTTTAGCAACCAAAATGTTGCCTCAGAAACTCTGGCGTTTGAAGCACGCAAGTCTTAAAGTTGTCAAGTTACAAGACCCTTGCACTCCTAACCCTTTAGAGAAAAAAACCCCAGGGGTGTTCAAACTTGACAGCTTTAAGACTTGTGGACTTCAACTCCCAGAATTCCTCCTCTCGCTCTTCATCTTGATGATGTGTGGACGGGCGGAGGGGGGAGGGAGCTGGAACCGGTTCTAAACGGCACTGTAGATTTGTGGAACCTCTTCTATAGAAGAGGTTAGAACTGGCAGGAACCCTCCCCTGCCCTGAATATTACACAACAGGGAAATAAAACTGTGTAAGAGTTCCAGGTAACACCCCCAATGAAAGAAGACTCCAAGACTTGAGTTTCCTCAAATTTCCATTTTATTACACACGTCATATTGGCACATCTGGGAAAGCCCAAAATCTGAAAGTTTCCAGGTTTTCCCCACCCAAGCCAAAGTTCAAGCCCCTGCCGAGCACCCCCATGTCCATCACATGGCCCAATCAGGGCCATGTATTGCAAGCCTGGAGGCCCTTCTGCAACTTGAGGTGCAATTAAGGTGGAACTTGGGCCATTCCAATATATGTTGCTCTGTGGGCTGCAGGGGTGATAAGGCCAGTTTTGCTGAATCAGCCTCTTTTGTGAGCACAGTCTACCTTTCAGAGTTGTTAGATGGAAAAGAAATTGGAGGAGGGAATATTAAGTATAGGGAGTTCTGAACTTACAATCATTAGTTAAGTGGTCGTTCATTTCGCAAAGTTACAAACAGCACTGAAAAAAAGTGCATTTTTATTGGTCTTAGTAGTTCCAAACATTGCAGCATCCCCATTAGATCAAAATTTGGGTGCTGGACAATGGGCATGCATTTATTTATTTTTAATATATTTTTATTATTTTTACATTTAAAACAATGCAGTACCGCAAAGTCGAAGTGACCATACATTCACATTATATACAGCTAGTCTCAACCATTAACAATTGGCCTACTTAACACATTTTAGTTTAGTTTAGTTTTGTTAAACTTGTATTTGCTATCCTTCTGTCCAATCACAATATATACATTTGTTCCAGTCTTGTCACCTTGTCTTACACCAGTCATAAAATCTGTTCCAGACTTCAAAATATTCTGGTTCTCCTTTATTTTTAAGTTCAAGAGTGAGCCTATCTGCTTCTGCACAGGCCAACACTTTTCTGATGATATCTAGCTCTGATGGTGTATTTTCTTTTTTCCAATATTGTGCATAAGTTATGCGCGCCACAGTTAGTACATGTATAATTAAATAAAGTGTATCTTTCTTAAACCCCTCCAGTATTATGCCTAGGAGAAAAATTTCCAGTTTAAACAAGATTTGGTCTCCCACCATTTGTTCTAACCATGATTGAATCATTTTCCAATACTTTTTTGCCTCATTGCACGGACAATGGACATGCATTTATGATGAGGGCAGTGCATTGAGGTCATGTGATTACCGTTTGGGACCTTCCCAGCCAATTTTTGACAAGCAAAGTCAGTGGGGAAGCTGGATTTGACCATGTGATGAATAATGGCAGCGATTTGCTTAATAATCAGACATGATTATAATCAGGTGTGACTTATTTCAACAACCGCCTTGCTTAGCAATGGAAATTCTGTTCCCAAATGTGGTCATCAGTTGAGAACCAGCTATACCCTGCTTGAGAGCTCCATCCAAGATTCAGTCGCAGGTCATTAAAAGGTCCTTGCAAAATCTTACACGGCAAGACTTTCTCATGAACAACCTAAAGTATATAAAGCAGTTATGAACTATGCCTCCTCATGTTAGAGAGGAGTTGAGCTTCCTTTGCTGAGTTAGAGGTGGAACTCGACATCTTCCGGATACAGATCCAAGGGTCTCTCTAGAAAAAGATCAGGTTCACCTTAGTCACCACCAACCAATCTCAGTCACATAATGCTCCTCACTTACCTACACAACTCACACTCCTTGGCTATGAAATGGGGGGTTTCATAGCACCTTTGTGGCTAATAGTGATTAATAGTCATCTGTCTCACTTTCTGCAAAGATCATTGTTATAGCTCATGCCTGTAAATTCTAGCTGAGTTTTAAAGAAGAATGTAAAAAAATAATAAACGGAATGAATTTTGGTTGATGTAAGTGGACTCTGTCATAGCACAGGCTACAGGAGCAAAATGTTTTCATCACGCATAGTCTTTCTTGCAAAAATGTTATGAAAAACAATGTTTAGTTTAGAAAATTCCCTATAAACCGGCATATGTTTGGAAAGTTGCATAGCCAAAAGCAAGTGCGTTAAGAGCAGCCAATATACAAAAACTGTATATTACAGGTGGTTAAATAAATTGAGTACAGAAATACACACAGCACAGTTTCGACCGGAAGTTCTCCAGCTGAATGGACGTGTTGGGGGGGGTGAGCTCTCAAGAGCTTCACATGAACCCTGTCTGACAAAGCTATTATATATATATATACATACATACCCTGAAAGAAGGGGTAGAAGTAGCTTGGGTAGAGGTTCATTCTCAAAGCTTGTGGGTTGGTTTCTGAATGTTTCATTATCAGTCCAGGTAACATCTTCAGAGGAATATCTATCACAAGACCCTCATTTTATACAACCCATACCTGACCTATCACCCGACCCATCACAATACAGTGGGATCTCAGGTCATGACCACAATTCATTCCACAACCTTGGTTGCAACCATATTTGGCTGTGACCCGAATCAAATTTTCCCATTGGATTGTATATAAATACGATCCTTTTTGGATCAGAACCCCCTGTAAAGGTGGGGGCAAAGGGGCAGCATCTCATCAGACCCAGAGGGAGGCAACAGGTCCCTCACAGGTCAGATATTTGCCCTCTGAATTGGAGTAGGGGTGGCAACATGGCAACATGGCTGCACTAGAAGCTGGCTTCCAGCCAAAGCAACTGAACAGGAGCGTGCAGGAGACAAGATGAAAGACTGGTAAGAAGATTCATTTAACCCACAGTCATAAATCAAAACTTGGAAAAGGAAAGAAATCTTGAGAATACCAATAATATTAATAGACAGATCTGGATTTTAGCAAAAGGAAAGAAAGGGAAAATGGAGGGTTGAAACACTAGCCCTCCAAAAAAAGTTATTTGTTTGAAACAATTTGCACAGAAAGGGAAAAAGCAGAGAACTGACAAACCCACTCAAATACAAACTCTAAATTTGGTTTTGGGTTTGAAATAGAAACCAAACTTTCCAAGGGATTTACTTCCTCTGAACTTCTTCCGACTAACATATCTTAAGCGACTTCAATTAATGAGAGATGAAATGCAACAGGGGAGAAAAATCAAGAAAAAGCCCTATCTTCTCACTGATAACCTAATCTTAACTAGGTGGGAAATTTTAATTAAACAACTGCCATAAATCAGAATTTGGAAAAGCAGGAGGTGAAGGGAAACATACCCGAGTCTGGCTGTTCCCATGTTTGTTCCAATAAATATATTTTGAGCAGCTATAACCAACCGGAGGTGGAAAGTAGCAGGGAGAAAAATAATAACAAAATCTAGAACTGGGAAACTATGACGTTTTTCATCTTTTTTTTTCTGCAAAAGATCAAGATGGTTCCAGCTTCTCTTCCATTTTTATATTAATTGAATTAGCTAAATTTAAGGTGGACCAGAACCTCAAAATAAGATCTGTATAACTAACTGTAATTTTGGAACTGGACATTAAGGAAGAACAAAAGATCAAGATAGCTCCCGTCGCTCTTCCACACAGCAGCTGAAGTAGATAAATTTAAGGTGGACCAGAACTTTGAAAGAAGATCTGTATAACTAACTGTAACTTTGGAACGGGACATTATGGAAAGCTGTGAATTTGAAGAACTACATGAAATTATAAAAAAAATATGCATAAATCATTAAAATCAAGCCTAAATAGAATTCTGAACCCAGAGAAACAGGTATTTAAAGAAGAAGGAAAAGAAGAATGGGGGAAAGATAACGAAGGGGTAAAAACAGTGGGAAATAAAAAGCAGACAAAAAAATCCATTGGGTTTGGGAGTGGTATAGGGAAAATGGTAAAGAGGGAATGCGTCCCAACAAAAGGGAATAAAAAACAGACAAAAGAGGTTTCAGAGGTTGACAGTAGTATAAGGAAAGTTGAAATAGGAGGTTATGCCCCAACAAAGAGAAATATAAAAGATCCTTTTGATGGTGGAGTGGGGAAAATTGAAGAGGGTGGATGTGTCAAAACAAAGAAAAGGGAAAAGGCAGGAACAGAGAAGAGGGACAAAAAACTTACTAAAAAAATCAGACAACTAGAAATTGTTATATGGGAAAATACAAAGCTGATAAGGGGTTTATTCCTAAATATGACAATAAAATGGAGTTGCTAACGAATTGAATATGATAATGGAAACATAATTAAATAAAGGTTAAAATATATGGAATATGGACAAATATTGATATGGGGAGATTGTAAAGCAGAGGTTTGTGATTCACTTTTTTACATGATAATTAAATTGAGTTGCTAATTGATTGAATATGACAATAGAAGGACAATTAAGCATGGGTTAAAATATATGAAACATTGACATATATAGAACCTTTAAGATGATGAACAAAGGGAGATGTGTATCACTTGTTATTCTATATAGTAGATTAAGGGAATTGTAATGAACATTGAACAGTAAGGATTGCCATTTATGAACAATTAAGGGTAATCTAATCCAAGGTATGGAAAAATGGAGAGGGAACATGAAATATACTTACAATGGGAAATGATTGAGATTTAAAGACAGAATCACAAATTGGGGGTGTGTAAGGATGTATAATTATATAAAAATAATGATGAGAACAGCTGGCAATTGTAATCGGGTCTACATCTCAGCCAAAAATAGGCTGGGGGAGGGAGTTTAAAAGCACAATGACTATATATGTATACTTTTTTGTTCTCTTTTTTTAAAAAAGGAGGAAGATATACGTCAAAATTAAATATGTATATTGAAAAGGAATTATAAACACCATCAACATAAAATGGAGCTCGCTCAGAAGCTGAAATACACCAAGCAAATGAGATGAAGAGTGTGAAGTAGAGGAGAGAGGTAAGAGGAAAAGAGAGGGATAGGAGAAAGCATAGGGGGGAAGAGGAGGAGAGAAAGGAGGAGTGGAAAGGGGAGGGAGGAGAAGGAGAGAGGAAGGGGAAGTAGAGAAGAGAAGGATGACAAAGGGAAGAAAGGAGGGAGGGAGGGGGAGGAGAGAGGGAGAAGAAAGTGATGGATAAGGTACAAATATGGTGTATGGAGAGCAGAAGAGCCAATAATTGTTTTTGGGAGTTGATAGTAAGGTGAATTGATGTAAACATTTAATAATACAATATGATGTTGGCTATGTAATAGTATACATGTGATTATATGTTATGAAAATGGAAAAATAAAAAACAAACTTTTAAATAAATAAATTGAGTACAGAAATACACACAGTGTGATTCTGTCTGCACCAAATATACTTTAAGTGAATTTCTAAAAACCCAGTTTGCTTAGTGACAAAACAGAGTAACTTAAGAGTACCTGTAAGGTCGTCTCTGAAAAGATAATATTAACTTGTAAGTAAAGTTCAGGAAAAGATGCTTCAGAAAAGCAACATAGTTCAAAAACATTTAAGGAAGAGTGCCAGATTAGAACCATGGTTATCTACTTCAAAAAAGATCCCTATCCCTCTATTTGTCTCCTAAAACCTCAGAGATGAATTGCCTTCTAAATCATTCCTGATTAACACGATCCCAAAACACTATCTTCAGGTGATAAGGCTAAAGTTAAGTATTATTATCTTACCATGATAGTGCAAGGATGCCTTGTATTCTCTCTGAATTGGTTAAATCGAAGAGTTAGCTTCTACTCTGCTGAACTGACAAAGACCTGTATTTATTGCATAAATCAAGTGTCCTTCTTTTCATTTAGAGTTTGTCATTATGAAAAGCCAAAAAAAAGAAGAAGAAGAAGCTGCCTTTCCCCAGACAAAACTGTACAATCATATCACCCACACCGTTTTAACTGGACCTGTTTTTTTCTCCCCTCCGATCTTTGGCAATAAAAACAAGCCTATAAAATGAATGTGAAAATGTATTCATTAGGGATTTATAATGCTCATTACAACTGCCTGGGTAGGAAACCATGACTGAGATCCAGAGAAGAAGGGGGGAAATGCAAATTGTAGCACATGAGATGGGAGAGACAGGAGAATTTCTCTAATCGACCAATCCAATGGCAGTCCAATTATCTGTGGCCAGCCCAATGGGTTAAAATTATACCATTCATTCTTGGACACAGTGTGGAGTCTAAAAAAGTGTTTCATTTTAATAAAAATGAGATCTGGACACTGCAGAAACCAGTTTCACTAATGATGTGTTTACAAAGAAGACAACAATTTCTATTTAATGGTGATTACTACCAAGAACAAATTAAACTTCCTGAAGTATATGGGTTAGAGATAATGGGAATTGAGAAGGGCGGGGAGAGTGACAATGAAAGAATGCATGCAAATGTGTGCCTAAGATACACACTAAACTTAGTACATTCAGAACTACAGCAAAGCAATAATAGAATCAGTGTGGGCTAGTAGTTAAGGAATCGACCTAGAAAATGGGAAATTGTGAGTTCAAGTCCTGCCTTAGTCATGAAAGCCAGCTGGGTGGCTTTGGGCCAGTCACTTTCTCTCTCTCAGTCCAACTCACCTCACAGGGTTGTTGTTTTGGAAAAAATAGGATGACGAAAGTGTGTTGGATATGTTTGCCGCCTTGAGTTATTTGTAAAAATAATAACGGCGGGATACAAAGATAGATAGATGATAGATAGATGATAGATAGATGATAGATAGATGATAGATAGATAGATAGATAGATAGATAGATAGATAGATAGATAGATACCCTGTTTCCCTGAAATAAGATCTCCCTGGATAATAAGCCCAATCGGCCTTTTGAGTGCATGTGCTAAAATAAGTCCTCCCCCAAAAATAATTCCTCCCCAAAAATATTGCAACACAGCAGCAGCCATGAGGTGACCACGCTCGCTGCCTACTGCACCTCAAAAATAATGACCTCCCTGAAAATAGGGCAAGTGCTTATTTCTGGGGTCAAAAGAAAATAAGACCCTGTCTTATTTTTTGGGAAACACGAATAGATAGATAGCTAGATAGATAGCTAGATATAGATAGATAGATAGATAGATAGATAGATAGATAGATAGATAGATAGATAGATGATAGATAGATAGATAGATAGATAGATAGATAGATAGATAGATCGATCATTCATGGATGGATGGATGGATGGATGGATGGATGGATGGATGTTAGATAGATAGATAGATAGATAGATAGATAGATAGATAGATAGATGATAGATAGATAGATAGATAGATAGATAGATAGATCATTCATGGATGGATGGATGGATGGATGGATGGATGGATGTTAGATAGATAGATAGATAGATAGATAGATAGATAGATAGATAGATAGATAGATAGATAGATAGATCATGGATGGATGGATGGATGGATGGATAATAGATGCTAGATGCTAGAGAGATGCTAGAGAGATAGATGCTAGATAGATAGATAGAGAGACAGATAGATAGATTGCTAGATTGATTGATTGATTCGTAGATGATAGATGACAGATGATAGATAGATAGATTTATTGATTGATTCATAGATGATAGATGACAGATGATAGTAGATAGATAGATAGATAGATAGATAGATAGATAGATAGATAGATAGATAGATAGATAGATAGATTGCTCGATTGCTAGATTGATTGATTGATTCATAGATGATAGATGACAGATGATAGATAGATAGATAGATAGATAGATAGATAGATAGATAGATAGATAGATAGATAGATAGATAGATAGATAGATAGGAGTAATTTGTGTCCTCCCACCCATATTTTTAAATTTAAATTTCCATCAACTTTCTTACTGAGGAATAATGGGAATTGCAAGCTGGCAAGGTACAGAAGGCTAGATATTTCAAGCTCATTCTACTCAGTCTAGGTAAACATAATTATAAAAGGCTAAGGGGACATTCACATATAGAACAGGATATATTGGTCAAAATGATTAGGCTTTAACTAAAATGAAGACAGAGCTGTGGGGGAAACTTCAGCTGCATCTGAAGCCATTTCAGCTCTTTCTCTGCATGAGGGAAAGTTTGCTTGCGAAGAGTAAAAATGTTCTTGTGCTGATTTGGGTTTCACAAATGGAAGCTGGCTACATAATACCAGTTGGACGCCTATTCAGGAAGAAGGAAAGGATGCTTCCTTCTCTGTTGATTGATCGCATGATGAGGTGACGCTTCTGCCTCTGTGATCTGTGGCAGTTGGAACTGCTTTGAGGCTGGTTTGTCTCAGGAGAAAGCCTGCTTGTGTTTCTGTTTCTGTTTTGCAATGCCAGAAGTACAGATTGAGAAAAGCAGCCATTGCCAAGACTATCCAGAAAAAAAAGAGAAAGCCTGAATATTTAAATCTTATGAATATGTATGAGTGGAGCAGGGGGAGGTAGAAGACTTAAAAAAAAACAAAAATGTTGAACACCTATTTTCTCTAATAAAAATAAAATGTTAGAATTCAAACAGACAAGCACCTGCTACATAACACTCCAGATTTAATAACTGTTGATAAGAAAGATTTTAAAAATGTTTGGATAGTGGATGTGGCACAGAGGTGGGTTCCTACCAGTTCGCACCTATTCGGTAGAACCGGTTCATCAAATCTACCGAACCGGTTAGAAGAGGTTCCACCAGTGGACCCAGAAAGCAGGCCACACCTACAGAAGAGCTTCCAAAAATTTTTGAAACCCACCACTGGTCCTTGGATATGATTATTCTACACTATCATGCTCATATTTATAAAACTCAGTGCCTCTGTGAAAGGTAAGGATGACTACTGCGTTTGTGGTGCAATTAGAACATTGTGTGTGTTGAAGTTGTTTTAACGCAAACCAAAGATGCCTTTTAAAAAACAAGTTTACATCATATTCTTATGCATGCCAGTGCTGTGTGTGAGGTAATTTAAGGTGGTTCTGACAAGTGTCATCGGCATCTTTATATCCGGTCACATGGGTGGCAAGCCACTTCCACAAAGGAGGCCACACCCACAGAGTAGGTTCGAACAATTTTTGAAACCCACCACTGATGTGGCAGTGCCTGGAGACAGCAGAGCAGAAGAGAAAGAACTGGAGAAAATCACAAAATACAAAAACCTGCAAGTAGAAACGGAACTGTGGCAAAAGAGAGCAAAGGTAGTACAAATAGCAATAAGATGCCTTGGATGCAATCCCAGAACAACTGGAGCACCACTTGAACACCAGCATCAGTGACAAAACCTTCAGTCAATTACAAAAGGAAGATTCACTTGGAACACCTTACAACCTGCAATGATACCTTGAACTCAATCAAGCAACAATATCTGCCTATCCCAGGTCCTTCAGAAGGACTTGAAAGATGGATAAAAATGCCAAATTCTGCCTAAACATTTGGCTGACTATGTGACCAACCATAATAATAATAATAATAATAAGGTTAAAAGTTGAAAATAAACTGGTCATAATATTTCAGGATTATCAATATATAAACCGATAAGTCTTGGCTCATAACAAAATATTTTAACTGTAGTTGAAAAAGAGAAAGTGTGGAAAATTAATGTGGCACAAAATATCAAGATCTGAGATTCGAAATTGAAAGATTATGGCATTCGCTGGCCATGCTAGTCCCAGTAGATATTAGGACACTGGGTACTATACCAACAAATTTGGGATGGCATTTAGAAAATGTACGCATTGACAACATTTCCATCAGTCAATTGCAAAGGACTATAGCAATAGCAGTAGACTTATATACCGCTTCATAGGCCTTTCAGGCCTCTCTAAGCGGTTTACAGAGAGTCAGCATATTGCCCCCAACAATCTGGGTCCTCATTTTACCCACCTCGGAAGGATGGAAGGCTGAGTCAACCCTGAGCCGGTGAGATTTGAACCGCTGACCTGCTAATCTAGCAGTAGCCTGCAGTGCTGCATTTAACCACTGCTTGGATCCACACATACACTATGCAAACACATGATGGCATTCTAGATTCTTGGGAAGAACTCAATACATATGAAGGTCAACACCTACTAAAGAATTGGCAGCTGTGACTGCACGTTTTCATGCATATACTACTAATGATAATCATTCATTAAACTCATCTACCCAACTCCCAATTACTGTTGTTGAAACAAATTCCCATAAGAATTTGATATTCATTCTGAAAGCACACCTTAGTAATGGAATGGGGAAACCACTTTTTGGAGCAAGGAAAGAAGCCAACAATGGCTGTGCTGCTCCCGTTCACACACCCCAGTACTCAAGTAAGACTAATGAGTGTGTGTAGTTTTTGCACAAACAATAAATTGAATTGTTAGCTTCCTGTAACTGCCTGGGAACCGAAATTGCTTTCTAGGGGGAGGAAAGGGACAACTGTCATGATCATTAACCATTAATGAGCTCTTTGGCAACCCTGTATTTAATAATTAAAACAATTAACATTTTTTGCAGCCAGTTGCCCATGAGTGTGTCATGTCCCACTTATTCTCTGGTTGGCTTCATGTTTGGGGGCCTTGGATGGCATTTTATACTTTCTGGAAACTTCAATATATGTGCTACAATTTAAATTAGAATGGCCGAAATTTTAAAACAAGATGAAACAATTGTTCTTTCTGATTTAGCAGCAACTGGTCTTTCTGATTTAACAACAATTAATCATTTTGATTTAACAGCAATTGGTCTTTCTGAATTAACAGCAACTGATCTTTCTGATTTAGCAGCAATTTATCTTTCTGATTTAACAGCAATTGGTCTTTCTGATTTAACAGCAATTGGCCTTTCCGATTTAGCAGAAATTGATCTTTTCATCGAACAACAGTTGATCTTTCTGATTAACATTAGGTGCTCTCATGTCCTTATAATTCCAGATATTTGGACTTTTTTCCTTTTTCACCAGTGCACAACTAAGGCACTACTTTATCAGAAAGCTGTTTTGCAACGGTAGGAAACTGAGATTTGCATCACCAAGTAGTCACAATTGCTAACAGAGCCCATGCTTTAAGCCTGTACTGCGGAAGGTTATGGGGATAGAAAAAAAGCCAACTTTCAGGTAAACTGATTTTTCCATATTTGACGATCATCATAGCAATATGCAAAGCACTTCCCACTTCATTGCTTCCATTGTGACAAATCAGCCCATAACCATGGGACCCCTGGGGTAGCAGTAGCTTTAAGAGACAATGCACAAAAGCAAGCTTCATTTCAAAGGCTATGACATATGGAATGAACAACCACGAAGCATAAAATGTAACCTATGCCAGGCATAATTTTTGCCTTTGTTCCAATACAGCATTCGTGATGACCTCTTCAACGCTTTGCCTTGATTTGTTGACTTGTTTGACTGATAAAGATTTCTTTCGCTCTCTGTATCGAAGAATTAAACTCTCATCCACACTCATTTGTTTCTTTGGCTGCCAAGGCAGCCCCAAACAAAGCTGAAATGCTAACTGTCTAACTGGTGTTATAGAAAAAAACACAAGAATCATCACTATTTAATGTTAATATTGTTTGTTTTCTGAAGGACAACATTCTATCTTTTGCCAACGTAAACTTGGATGCTAATGGTTGGCAGTGCAGTTCAAAGGCAGTGTGTATCGTGTCTACCAAGATTTAATAATAAGAAAAACAGTGATTGTAACTGCAGCATAATGAAGAAAGTACCACAAACAGACATACAAACTCCACAATAAGCCTCTGTTGAAGAGAGATCTATTCAAAGTAACAGTAAACAATGTGCTGAAATACAACTCAATTATCCTCTGCCTTAAAAGGCACAAACCAGAATGTGATCATGTGACTTTGGGGTAGGGTGGGAGTGAAGGCAGGAGCCTGAACTTTAAAGACAGAAGTAGATGTGGGGAAAATTCATTGTAACTTTGAATGGTAGCTAAGTGGTCACTTGTATCTTGAGAATTACCTGTATTGCAGTGGTGGGATTCAGCCAGTTCGCACCTATTGGGGAGAACCGGTTGTTAACTTTCTAAGCAGTTTGGAGAACTGGGTGTTGGAAGAAATCTCATTTTGTTTTTTCCCGCTTTATAGGGCTAATCCTGTAAGGAAGGCAGAAGGAAACATTCTGGTATTGTTTCTAGCCTCATCTTTATTGCCCTGCTTACATAAAATGCCTCTTTGGTTAACCCTTATTACATTGTAACAGCTAAGGCGAAGCACCCATTGAAGCGGTATATAAGTCTAACTGCTATTGCTATTGCTATTGCTTTATCAACAATGTGCATCGTATCACTTTTAAATGGGAAAAGACCTCGACTTTTTCTAGAGGTGGATTCAGGAGCTCTTTTCCCAATCAGAAGGAAGGATAGGAGAAAATTAAGGGATTTCCTTCCATAGTCGGGTGAAAAATTGTGCTTTGGGAATTCAGCAAAATGTTTCAAAACATTTTCTGGTTTTCATTAACACTGTTTAACTCAAGGTTTGGTCTATGAATATTTAATGGTTAAAAGGATTCTTCTCTCAGTTGGTTAAGCTAGAAACTCTCTTCTTGCGTCTATTAATTTGCAAGCCTGTCTCGGAAGGGCTATGCTGGCTTCCCAAGCTTTGGCTTCGCTCAGGGATGCGCTCAGAGAAACAGAATTTTTCTGTAAAATAAAAAACCTTTGAGTAAAGTTTGACTTCCATTGAACTCATCAATGCAACCCTCTTGGCAGCAGTGCAGAGGTGATTCACTGTTGCCTCCATGGGAATGGCTTTCCCCACATCTCAATCTAGCAGCAGCTGCCAAAAAAGCCAACACAGTTCTAGGCTGCATAAACAGAGGGACAGAATCAAGTGTTAATACCACTTTATAAGGCCTTGGTAAGGCCACACTTGGAATAAGGCATTCAGTTTTGGTCACCACGGTGTAGAAAAGATGTGGAGACTCTGGAAAGATTGCAGAGAAGAGCAACAAAGATGATTAGGGGACTTGAGACTAAAACAAATGAACGGTTGCAGGAACTGGATATGTCTAGTTTAATGAAAAGAAGGACTAGGGGAGACATGATAGCAGTGTTCCAATATCTCAGGGGTTGCCACAAAGAAGAGGGAGTCAAACTATTCTCCAAGGCACCAGAGGGTAGAACAAGAAGCAATGGGTGGAAACTAATCAAGGAGAGAAGCAACTTGGAACTGAGGAGAAATTTCCTGACAATTAATTAGTGGAACAATTTGCCTCCAGAAGTTGTGAATGCCCCAACACTGGAAGTCTTTAAGAAGATGTTGGATAGCCATTTGTCTGAAATGGTATAGGGTTACCTGCCTAGGCAGGGGGTTGGACTAGAAGACCTCCAAGCCCCCTTCCAACTCTGCTATTGTATTGTATTGTATTGCATTGCATTGCATTGCATTGCATTGCATTGTATTGTAGATTTTGAATATTGTATATACAAGGATGTATTGTATTATAGCCAACATCTCTGATATTTGCTGACATTCTCCCATCCCACTTCTCACCTGGCCTGATCCTGCTTGGCTGCCCAGCCCAGCCAAGATCAGCAATGCTTTGGGCCGAACATCAAGACCTGAGACCCTGAATGCAGATGTGCTTTCCTGTTCCAGACTCCTCAAAACCAATGGCCGATTAGCGTAGCACACAGATGTGCATTGGACATGCCTAGAAAAAGTCAAGGTTGGATTGTCTATAGAGATTCTCAGTCATCCAGGTCATGGTTATCCCAAAGGAGCTTTTTCAAGAGGCAACTTGAAAAGTTTCTGGTTTTTCTTTGAAGATGTTTTGCTTCTCATCCGAGAGAGCTGAAGAAGCTTTTGGGTGAGAAGCAAAACATATTCAAAGAAAAAAAAAATAGAAAGCCCAGTTGCCTCTTGAAAAATCACCTTTGGGTTGAATTCCATATGCTTTGGCGCTATGGACTACTTTGACCATTAGCTACCCTCTCAGATTTAATAGTGTATGTCTAAGCAAACAGCATTGTCACACCATTCATTTCTCTTACACCAAGCCAGATCAAGCAGCATTGACTCAACTTTCTCTGAGGTTCAAGGACTTTGAGTTATAGACCCTGTTAAGCCGCCGAACTAAAGGCCCAATCATATCATATGTAGATCTACCCTTCAAACGGTTGCTATGCATGCTTGAATGACATTACAACTACTAGGGGTGGATCGGGGTGGGTTGCTGCCGGTTTTACTACTGGTACACACCCCGAATGCATGTGCGCTGTTCAATGTAAATCGTTTTTCGTGCACGCGCAAAACAATTTGCAGTGAACTGCGCATGGGCATTCACTAAAATCCAAAATGGCGGCGGCCCAGCGGAAACAAGAGAACCAGTTCGGGGGTGTGGCAGGCCTGGGTAATTCCACTATTGGTTTGACTGAACCGGGCTGAACCGGGAGCAACTCACCTCTGGGTTGGATGAAGGCATGCTTGTTTTAACAGCCGAGGTGGCGTAGTGGTTAGAGTGCTGTACTGCAGGCTACTTCAGCTGACTGCTAGTTCTGCAGTTCGGCTGTTCAAGTCTCACCGGCTCAGGGTTGACTCAGCCTTCCATCCTTCCGAGGTAGGTAAAATGAGGACCCGGATTGTTGGGGGCAATATGCTGACTCTGTAAACCGCTTAGAGAGGGCTGAAAGCCCTATGAAGCGGTATATAAGTCTAACTGCTATTGCTATTGCTAACATCCCATCTTTCTAAAAACCTGTTTTCCTGATTGATCCCATGGACAGTTTTATTGCCAAGTGAGAAAATACTGTTTTATCAACAAAACAAAGTCTGACACCGAACCCCACCCCCTTCTCCCCGCCTGAATGTCACAAACTAGTGAAACAACTCTCAGGGACTCTTTCATAATTTTAAGTGCATTCTGAAGAATGATTCGGGCTGATAGGATAATAGTTACCATCGAGATAAACAGTATGTAAAGCTGCTCTGAGAGATTTAATAGCAGCAAATAAAAAGATTCTGAGCTTAGCAGGACTCCTTTCCCACTACCCAAAGAGTTTCTTTTAAAGAAAAAAAAATCCTTTTTTTAAGGAAACAAATTAATAGTTTAAAAGTATCTATTATTGTCTGAGTGCTGTTCAGATAGAAACAGCAAGGAAAGAATTGTTATTGTTAGAAAATCAAAGCAAAATAAGATGGGCGGGATATGGGCAAGTTGTTTATTCCATTTCTGTCGCTATTATATGGATTTGAATAAGGAAAAATGTATGCATATCAGCCAGCGATTTCATCAACCTGCAGAGAACTGATTGTCTGCCCTGGGGAGTTGGCACACATAGAACGACTATTTTAAAGAAAGGAATTTGCAATCATTCGTCTATTAATAAGGGAAACATGTTATCTATGCATGGTTGGGCTAAGGAGCAGTTGTCCCAGGACTAGACTGAAATTTCAGCCAATGGGTAAATCTATCCATGTCTGTGAGGCTCATTTTTTTACTTTTCTAACTGTAAATTAGGCCCATTGCACAAAAGAAGAAGGAATAGCAATAGCAATAGTACTTAGACTTATATACCACTTTACAGCCTGTTCTAAACATTATTTGTATATTGCCCCCAACAATCTGGGTCCTCATTTTACCAACCTCAGAAGGATGGAAGGCTGAGTCAACCAAGGAAGGAAGGAAGGAAGGAAGGAAGGAAGGAGGGAGGGAGGGAGGGAGGGAGGGAAGGAAGGAAAGAAGGAAGGAAGGAAAGAAAGAAGGAAAGAAGGAAAGAAGGAAAGAAGGAAAGAAGGAAAGAAGGAAAGAAGGAAAGAAGGAAAGAAGGAAAGAAGGAAGGAAGGAAGGAAGGAAAAACCACCTGGACTTCCATACATAATTTTCTATTCATTAAACGCCCCCCATCTAATAAATATGTGCATATACCAATTTGTTTCTAATATTTATGATTTTTTCCCAAAGCTTTTTCTCAAGTATGCATTCTGATTGAATGCTTTTGAGTAATGAACCTATCGCATTGAAAAATTTGGAGAAGAGCCATCGTCAATGAAGTACAGTGTTCTCCAAAGGTTTCAGGGTGCCTGAGTTGAGTAAGGAGGAGAAGGCAGAGGAGGAGGAAGAAGATCATTGACCAGGAGGCATCATACTTATCACCGAAGACTTGTAAATCCACCTTAATTACCTCGACTACCTCCAGGTCACTCTGGGATGGGCAGCCTGGGAAAAGAGCCCTGCAATGAAGCTTTGGAATCTGTGCACACTCCCTCCATGCGCACATAATACTGTCGACGTGTGTGTGCTGACCACAGCAAAAGAGGCAAAGCAGAATCTTTTATCAGATGATGCTCAGGGCTTCAAAGGAAGGGCTCAATCCAATCCTAGTTTAAAGGGGAGAAGATAAAAGATGCTTCACAATTACTCATCCACTTGGACAGCATACTGAAGCCACATACAGTCTCTCCAGCTCTGTCAACCATCTGCTTTGATGGGTTATGAAAATGTGAGTTCTCTTTTGTGGCATGTGAAGAGGAGGAGGAGGAGGAGGAGGAGGAGGAGGAGGAGGAGGAGGAGGAGGAGGAGGAGGAGGAGGAGGAGGAGGAGGAGGAGGAGGAGGAGGAGGAAAGCAAAGAATCAGGGGCCTCCTATCAACACAGGTACTAACTGCAGATAAAGGAGAAGTTTAAGACCCAGCCAGGATTGAGACAAAGCAGAACGCCCTTATAAGGTTAACATGCAAAGCTATACATCTGTCCAAGAAGTAGACCGAGGAGGGATAAAACTGTAAACCTAGAGGAACAATAATAATGTTCAAGAGGTTCGGTTTGCAGCAGCTGCTCTTCAGAAGTGGCCTTAGTTTGACATTGCCTTGCAAGGCTGGGAATATGACTCAGAAAGGAAAAGAACTGTGGATGCAAGATTCTGATCATTGGCAGGCCTAGAAAATATGAGCACAGGATAAGGGAGGGGGGCTGGGCTCGTAAGCACCCTACACATTGCAGGCCCGGCCTTTGTACAAATAGGGGAAAATCGGAGAGAACTGCGTGGTCTACAAGCTTGTAGGGTTGGCATGCGTATACGGGCATCTTGGATATGGTAATATTACTGAAGCCAGCAGAGATGGCGAAATTAACCGCTTTGATTAGATAATGGACCAACCAACCTTAAAACAGACTGGAAACCATTTATGGACTTTGTATGTGCTAAGTATAACAACAGATAGTTAACACAAGGATTTGAAGATTAGTGCAATGTTTAGCTCAACCTGGTTACTGCTTTTATCTCTATCTATCTACCTATCTACCTATCTACCTATCTACCTATCTACCTATCTACCTATCTACCTATCTACCTATCTACCTATCTACCTATCTACCTATCTACCTATCTACCTATCTACCTATCTACCTATCTACCTATCTACCTACCTATCTATCTACCTACCTACCTACCTACCTACCTACTTATCTATCTATCTATCTATCTATCTATCTATCTATCTATCTATCTATCTATCTATCTATCTATCTATCTATCTATCTATCTATCTATCTATCTATCTACCTACCTACCTACCTACCTACCTACCTACCTACCTACCTACCTACCTACTTATCTATCTATCTATCTATCTATCTATCTATCTATCTATCTATCTATCTATCTATCTATCTATCATCTATCTATCTATCTATCTATCTATCTATCTATCTATCTATACACACACACACACACACACACAGACACACACACACACAGACACACACACACACGTGAGAATGTGGTTATTAGAATGCAGTATTGCAGGCTAACTCTGCCAGCAGTTCAATCCTGACCGGCTCGAGGTTGACTCAGCCTTCCATGCTTCTGAGGAACAAAATGACAATTGTTGTGGGGCAATATGATGACTCTACAAACTGCTCAGAGTACTATAAAGTACTACCTTGGCAGGGGCCGGCCCCTGACTATCTCCAGGACAGCCCTGTGGACAAGATCTAACCACATCATGGGATGGATGTGGCCCGTAGGCCTTGTCTAAACTAAATTCTCTGGCTTCCTCTAATTTTGGATATATTTTAAATACATTGTTGTATCTCTTGCATCTATTGTGCCTTTAAGAAATAAACAAAGCCATGAGTGTTTTTGATGTGGGATGTAGACCTCCCTTGTCTCTACTGCAAAGATTGGAAATATATATATGAAGTAATATTTTTATCCACTAATAATGTAGCATAGATGATTCTATTTTTTCAATTATACATTTAACCAAAAGCATGTAATTTCTCTACAGCTGACAATACCCAATCTCAACCCAGGATGCTAATCAATGCCAGAGAGGTGATTTTGGAAAATGCTGTCTTAATCCTCCATATTGTGTCTAGTTTGGGGGAAACATGGGAAATTAAACTGGGCCAGGCACTTTATTTCCATGCCAGTATGACTCAGCCCTGGTTTCATGCATTTCTTCTGTTATTTCATTTTGCTGGGCTTGCCATGATACCTTCTACAAACTGCACCTCCACCCCAACAGTGATGTCCTACATGGGCTTCTATTCATTAAATGTATATTCCTCTTTCTCACCAACAATGGTAAGACTGTAATGTGCTAATTCATTAAAGCTGGAAAATAACAAATCATTGATTCATCGCACCCCAAAGGATCAAAACTTAATCCAGCTAGATGTGCGTTTAAATTTTAAAAAATGTATATATCCTTGATGCACCTGGAGAATGCCAGGTTGAAGAAGCCTATTATAGATTAAATTTGAAATTTATTTGATCTTTTCAGATTTAGTAGAATGTTACAGATCATGCAGTGGTGGGATTCATTTTTTTTTACTATCGGTTCTGTGGTCGTGGCTTGGTGGATGTGGCATGGCTTGGTGGGTGTGACATGGCTTGGTGGGTGTGGCTTGGTGGGCGTGGCTTGGTGGGCATGGCAGGGGAAGGTTACTGCAAAATCCCCATTCCCTCCCGATTAGCTGGGACTCAGGAGGCAGAGAATAGATGGGGGCGGAGCCAGTCAGAGGTGGTATTTACCTGTTCTCCGAACTACTCAAAATTTCTGCTACCGGTTCTCCAGAATTGGTCAGAACCTGCTGAATCCCACCTCTGAGATCATGAGTTGAAATCATTCTTAATCTTACTTATAAATCTACCAGTAGTAAATCTGCTGAAAACCCCAGAACACAAATCAGTCATAACCTATTTGACCAACTGATTAGGGCAGGGGTCAGCCAACTGCGGCTCTGGAGCCTCATGTGGCTCTTTCCTCCCTCTGCTGCGGCTCCGTCACCAGCCAGCACCACAATTTTGAGAGGAGCTTCTGGTGGGTGGGGGGAGACGCACAGTGTGCCAGGAGAAGATTCTATGGCAAGGGGAGGGTTTTCCAGTTATCTCCACAATTGATAGAGCTTTCGGTTATGACAGGTAGAGGAAAAAATACGCTGCACTAGGAGGAGACTCTGTGGTGGGGGAACTGAACTTCCGGTCAGCTTCAGAATTGAACAGGGCCCTTCCGGTTAGGACCTTTGTGGCTCCCAGTGTTTTCTTTTCTGTGGGAAACGGGTCCAAATGGCTCTTTGAGTGTTTAAGTTTGCCAACCCCTGGATTAGGGTGACCTTCCTATGCCTGATCTATCTCAGTATAGGTAGTTTTTCACTTACGACCACAACTGAGACTAGAATTTCTCTTGCTAAGCAAGGCAGATGTTAAGTGATTCACACACAATTTCGTGATCTTTTCTCCCCCATGGTTGTTAAGCAAATCACTCCAGTTGTTAAGCAAATCCGGTTTCCCCATTGAATTTGCTCGTCAGAAGCCAGCTGGGAAGGTTGCATTCACATAATCCCAGAAAGCTGCAACCCTCTTAAATATATGCTGGTTCCAAGTTCTCACATTGGGATCACGAGACCATGAGGATGCTGCCACAGCTGTAGTGTAAGGATTGGTTGTAAGTCAGGTTTTTCAATGCCATTGTAACTTTGAGTGGACACTAAATGAATGATTGAAAGTCAAGGACTACCTATATTTAGAAACAATGGTCATATAATGAATCTAGGTTAGGTTTGTTAGATTTATTGGATTTATACGCTGCCCTTCTCCCAAAGGACTCAGGGCGGCGTACAAAGTTAAAAGAAAGATTAAATAGAATATCAAAAAAAACCCAATAGACATTTACAATGAGATTTAGAAATTGGATTAAAATTAACAATTAAAATTAATAATTTATTCAGGCCAGGCTGGCTTGCTGGAAAAGCCAACTTTTTAGGGTGCACCAGAAGCACCGGAGGTCGGGGATTATGCGAAGCCCTGGGGGCAGCTCATTCCAAAGGGAAGGCGCTCCCACAGAGAAGGCTCTCCCCCTGGGGGTCACCAGCCTACACTGCCTGGCCAACAGCACCCTGAGGAGGCCAACTCTGCGGGATCGCACTTGATGGTGGGAGGCTACCGGTGGCAGTAGGCATAAGCATGGCAACACTCCTCCTTTTCAGATGAGAGGGAAGACTAATCAAATACCTAAACATCCATCAACTTTAACCCAACAAATAATAAGGTGATTCAATAAACAAAAGTCTTTCCACCCAGCGCCAAAAACATTGTAAGTTTAAACAAGTCATTCCCTTCAATAGTAAATTGAGGAAGGAGTAAGGAACAGTGATTGAGCAAAGATATTAAAGCCCATCAGTAAAGCAGCATGCGAGGTGTTCCAGAGAACCACACTTAGGATTCATGGTCTTCTCTGACAGCTAGGACAAAACAAATGGTAATATTTTATTAGCATATCAGTGTAAGAAGCCAATAAAAACATTGGTTGTTTCCCTGATGGAACCAATTACCACCATTCACCACACTAACATAATTCCAGGAGATGCAAATGAAGCAGTTCCCTAAAGCTGTAGAGCTGATCTCGGGCTGGGCAAGTAGCTTTCCCCAAGTCTTCTGCATGCTAAGCATCGTGTCCTATCACAATGGAAAGAGGGACAATAAGAAGAAGAACTGAAAGAAAGCACGTGTTGATGGATGAAATAAATAAGGGCTTCATTGGTAGTGCCACGTGGGACCATTAATGAAATCACTGACGTTCACTAATATCAGCTTTAGGAACATAGTGAATTTCCCAATACAGCTAATCAGTGACCATTCAAAGCCACAACAGCAGTGGAAAAAAAAGGCTTACAAACCATTTTTCACACTTATGACTGTTGCAGCATCCCCGTGGTCACGTGATTTACATTTGGATGCTTGACAAATGACTCACATTTATGACGGCTGCAGTGTCCTTGAGTCATCTGACCATCTTTTGCGGCTGTCTGACAAGCGAAGTCAACGGGGAAGCAAGATTCACGTAACACCGTGTTACTAAATTAACAACTGCAGGGACTCACTTAACAAATATGGCAAGAAAAGTCATAAATGGGACAAAAGTCATAAAATGGGACAAAAGCAACATAAAGTCAGGGGAGGGGTTCAATTGTGGTCGTAAGCCGAGGATTGCTATATTAGCAATAGGAAATTATTTATTTATATTTTTACTAATATCAGCTCTAGGAAAATATGAATGTATCTAAACGGCTGCTTAAATATAACTGCAAACCATTTTATTCTTTGTTTTTAAGTTGTATATCAGACATTTAAAATAAAGGAGAAGATATATCATATTTAATAAGGGCAGCAATTAAATTTTCCACAAATCCATTTTTTGAAACAAGGATCTTAGGAAAGAAATATCACACACACACACACACACAAAAACACAAACACAGGGATCTTGATCTGGATGGGTTCACTATATGCATATTCAAATGTAAAAACAAATGAAAGACTAATTTGGTGCTTGTTTTTAACATATTGTGCAATTTGCTCCTTAGAGTCTTAAAACTAATTTAGTTTTAATGAGTGTTCTGCCAATTTTTTTTCCTGCATTATTCCAGCCATTGTCATTCAATCTGATGGAAAATAAATTGCTTTCAATTTTTTTTCCCCCAAAGAAGAAAATTTTGCTGAAATTCTTGCTGCTTAGTTGCCACTTTTGGTGCTTAACTTAATTATGAAATAGGTTAGGAATATGAGCACATGCAGAAATACTCTTCTCTTTCCTCCATTGGCTTCCCACATTTCCTTTCCCATCAAATCCCAAGAAGAGACTTTTTTTCCCCCCACAATTTTTTATTTTCATTTTCATACACTCACATGTATACTGTACATAGCCAACACCATACAGCATTAAACAATAATTGCATCAATTCCTCTTGTCAACAATGCCCCAGAAAATAGAAACCCAATATAACTCTTCCGCTCTCCATACACCTCTTTCTTCCATCACCCTCCAACTTTCTATCTTCCCTCCATCATCCCCCTCTACCCTACTTCCCCTCCCGCTCTACCACTCCTCTCTCCACATCCACTCCCCCCTTCCTTCTCACCTTTCCCTCCCACCCTCTCTCCCATCCCTCTCTGCCCATCTTTCTTCATTCCCACTCCTCCGCTCCTTGGTGTATTTCCGCTACATGTCAATATACTTGGCCTATCCTATTTTTAAAGAAAAATTAAAAAAAAGAACAGTATACATGTGAAGTCACATTACATTGAGATCTAACACATCTTGTCTAACCTAATATATATCCATCCCTCCCCCCACCCGACCCCCCGACCCCCCACATCCTCCCCCCCCCCGACTTCCCAGAACCAGAAGAGACATCTTGATGTATCATACACTATAGGTAAAAGTAAAGGTTCCTCTCGCACATATGTGCTAGTTGTTCCTGACTCTAGGGGATGGTGCTCATCTCTGTTTCAAAGCCAAAGAGCCAGCGCTGACTTCTCCGTGGTCATATGGCCATTCGGCATGACTAAACGCCAAATACACATGGAACACTGTTATCTTCCCACCAAAGGTGGTTCCTATTTTTCTACTTGCATTTTTACATGTTTTCGAACTGCTAGGTTGGCAGAAGCTGGGAAAGTAATGGGAGCTCACTGCGTTATGCGACACTAGGGATTCAAACTGCCGAGCTTTCTGATCGACAAGCTCAGTGTCTTAGCCACTGAACCACCACGTCCCTTTATCATATATTATAAAGGAAGTTATATTAGGAGGAATTTACATCATGGAAAAATAGTTTTAATGTCTTAACCATGAATGTCTGGATGCAAGGAATATATAGTATATAACTGGAACTGTTCTACCTTTACATTGAGCAATCGTCTTCCTAAATTCCAACTTTCCATTAAATCCCAAGAGAAGAGACCTCCTGAAGGAGCTTTCTGCTATAGGTCTTTTTTTAGACTAAGCCACATGGGCAGCTGCTGTAGGAAGGAAGCTAGATCATGCTGGGAAGATCAGTTACAGAAGACTGAAATGCAGTGGCCTCCTTCTATCCAATGCATCAGCTCAAAAACACCCTCCCAACTTTCTCTGAAAAAATGCTCAAGTGCCTTGAGAAAGAGGTAGAAAGACAGAACCTTCCTCTCTTGCAGAGGAAGGAAACTCAGAACCTATTTTTCCAGGAGATTTAGGCCTCCTGCCACCATCTAGGTGGAGTCTGAAGAAATGCTTACTAATAGGGGCTGGTGCACTTTAGCTCCTGCCCCAAGGGTGCTTTTTCAAAAGGCAACTGGACTTTCTCTGTTTTGCTTGAAGACAATTCCCTTCTCATCCAAGAAGCTTCTTCAGTCCTGATGAGAAGTGAAACATCTTCAAGAAAAAAAACAACAAGGAAGTCCAGTTGCCTTTTGGAAAAAAAAGCACCTTTGGGACAAGGGTGGCCTGGATGACTGAGAATCTCCGTAGACTTTATCTCCTGTAATTTTGTGTAAGAAATCCTGCAAGGTGATTGCCGAGAAGACTGATCAAAACAAAACAAAAAATGTTAATGCCATTGTATCTTCATCTGCAAAGCGAGTTGGGCATAAATCCTGTATATAAAGTATAAACATGGAGGGGGGGGGAAATGGTCACACTCAATATTAATGGACTTAATTCAGCAATTAAAAGAAAGAAAATATTTCACAAATTAGAAAAGTTAAAACTTGGAAAGAGCCGAGGAGGCGCAGTGATTGGGGTGCAGTACTGCAGCCCACTTCAGCTGACTGTTACCTGCAGTTCAGCGGTTCTAATCTCACCGGCTCAAGGTTGACTCAGCCTTCCATCCTTCCGAGGTGGGTGAAATGAGGACCCAGACTGTGTGGGCGATATGCTGACTCCGTAAACGGCTTAGAGCGGGCTGAAAGCCCTATGAAGCGGTATATAAGTCTAACTGCTATTGCTATTGCTAAAACTTGACATAATCTGCCTACAAGAAGTACATATTCAAAAGAGACATGAACACCAACTAACACAACCAAAGCTTGGGAAAATGTTTACTACACTGGCGAATTGTAAGAAAAGAGGAGTGATCTTCTATATTAAAGATAATATTCCAGCGAAACTAATTCATGCAGATGAAGAGGGAAGAATTTTGATGGTGGAAATCATGGATATTTAAAAAAAAAATACTTCTAATTGGAATCTATGCTCCTAATGAAAAGCAAGATGTATTTTACAAAAAAAAAAACTGCACAAAAAAAAATCTCGGATTTGGACTATGTTGATATTTGTATGATGGGAGATTTTAATGGCATTGTAAACCAGAACATTAGACTACAAAACACACAAGACAACAAAGCTAAATAGAAAATTGCTCCCGAAATCCTTCTTCAGAATGATAGACGAAATAAACTTAAAAGATACATGGAGAGAAAGAAATACTAAAAAAGAACAAAGCGACTTGGGCAGAGACATAGGCTGTTCCTATAAGGAAAGCTACATCCAAACAGGAGAAATTATCTCATTTTTGAGCAACAAACTGCTGCTTCCTCAGCTTTTCTTGCATTCTAACTAGGGTAGGCAGTTGAGGGCACAAAAAAACAACAACGATGAGCATACAAGCACATGCAAAAACAAAACCTTCCTTGCCACTAGAAGTTGCTCCCTACAATTTGAAAGAAAAGAAAAGAAAGAAAAGAAGCTGTTTAAATGTCTCCTTTCCAAGTCAGCCCCACAGAGTCTGAGCTGCGAATACATTAGCCTTTAATGAAGTGAAACTCTCATCTTGCTGGAGACACCTCATTTAGCGCAATTGTTTCAGAGCCATTACAGAAAGACAATTACAAGGAAGCGGCGAGAGTAATTGGAAATGCTGGCAGGAGTTGGGCGAAATGATAATAAATAAAAATATTCACCCTAATAAGCTTCCAGGAGGGGGTGGGCTGAAGAAAATCAACATAATTAGAACTGAACCTTGGCAAGGAAAAACAGACAGCAGGGTGGCAAGTGCTAGGCGGGTATGGGAAGAGGAGGGGGACAGGGGACCAAAGTGAAATGAACTCAATTATTTACTGGATCTTCAGATCTCAGCACAGGAGTGACCCGTAGAGAAATGGACGAGGGAGATGCTCTCTGTGCAGGCAGGATCCGGGATGCCAAAAAAATGATTACAAAAAGTTGGTCTTAAAAAGCCAGGCCAGAAAATCATTTTTGCCGATGCTTGGGCTTGCAACTCACAGAGAACTTCTCCACCGGTGGGTTGTCTTCTGAAACTGAGGGATCCTCAGGAAATCCTTGCACAGATCTCCAGGTTCTTCTGATTTCCTCTAAAAGGAGCTGAGCAAAGTCACAAACTCTTCCATAAAACCCAGATGGGGACGAAGATGATTTGCAAGAGAAGGCATGACATGAGATAGATAGTGAATGGTTAGGCCCAGCAAATGTGGTTCGTTTCATAGCAATAGCAATAGCATTTAGACTTATATACCGCTTCATAGGGCTTTTAGCCCTCTCTAAGCGGTTTACAGAGTCAGCATATCGCCCCCAACAATCTGGGTCCTCATTTTACCCACCTCGGAAGGATGGAAGGCTGAGTCAACCTTGAGCCGGTAAGATTTGAACTGCCGAACTGCAGCTAGCAGTCAGCTGAAGTAGCCTGCAGTACTGCACTCTAACCACTGCGCCACCTCGGCTTCATTCTAGCTGAATCCCCCTCTGTGTGAACCAGCTATTCAAGATGAGTGCAAAGCAGGAAGTCTGAATGGATCACTCTAGCCTGGTTCAAACTGTATGCTCGCCTGGCTTAGTTTGTTTCTTATTTATCTGCTTTCGGTCATGCATTTTGTGTGAATCCAACTATTGCAGTTTGCAAACTGTGCTTAGGGCATTGTGTTAAGGATTCAGTTTTTCTACCTGAGTCTCAGGCTTTTTGACAATTCTTTCTAAATTTCTCTTGATGGTGCGTTTGAGCTTTGTTTATTGATGGAGAAAGGGTAGTTGGTTTCTGTATCTATCTATTCTCAGCAGCTTTCCAACTAACTAGACCTTCCAACTGAAGATGACATATGGGAGGCTATATCCCATGAGCTGTGCCTTATGGGTTTTCTTGAAGGATGGGGAGTTACAGACTGTTGTAAGGAGACTGTATGATAAAAGACAGAACATTCTCATAAAGCTGCTCACCGTTGAAACTAAACAGTTGCAAGGATGAGAATTTCATTCAAACTCTTTCTTCCTCTGAAAAACATTTTACAAGTTTTTCCCCCTTAGAGTAAGTGACAGGAGATATTAAAAAGTACATATTTTAAGTACAAATATGAGATATGAGTTCGCCTTAAGGTAGACTTAAAGCAAAGTTTGAAAGTTTTCCTGGTTGAGTAAGGAGAGAGAGGGAAAAAAAACAAGCATTGCAATATCATGATGCCTGCTCATAAATTTGGGTGATTTATGAAACTGTCTGTATGTATGTAAAGATGTGTTTTGGTATATGGTTTTGTATCAAGTGTCCAGATCCCATCTAATTTTTGCTTTACGTTATGTTTTCATTGCTTAATATATTGTGAGCCACCCAAAATCAGTTTGGAGTTGAGTGATAAATAAGTTTAAATAAATACATATAGTCATAAGAGGTAGAGTTTGCAACACTGAGATTCTAAACATTATGCCTCATTTCATATGGAAGTTGGAAGAAAAAGAAAGCATGGCAAAGTTGTGACAATGATTCTCCTCTACTGGACATATTCAAGCAAAAATCAAGATTGACAGGAATCTATGGAGGAGGAGGAGGAGGAGGAGGAAAAACTTATCTTCTTAAATCAGGAAAAATTGAATCTCTGTCTCTCTGTCTCTCTCTGTCTCTGTCTCTCTCTCTCTCTCCTACTTACTTTCCCACTATCGCTTAATTACATTCCCTCTAGCCTCAGGAAAACTTACCTTCATAATGGCAGCCACATTATATTTTATTTTATGCTTGCCAGAAAGACATCTGATCTACAGAAGGAACTTTAAGCATTATTCTGGAATATCTATATGAAAGAAAAACATGAGGAAGAAAATATTACCTATGGGGGAAAATAATTTCTTTGGGCTGGATGGAAAATGATGTCAGTTTGCAAGAAAGGAAAAAAAAAAACAAGAAACTGTGATACAGGCTAGTTTGTCAGAAAAAAAAATCTGGCAATAAAATTTATCATTATAAGGGATAAGCCATTATTTATTTACTGTAACTTGTAAGGCAAGAATTATGGGATGAGATGCAATCCTTTTTATTTAATGTGAAAACATTTCTTTATTAAGAGGAAAATGTTGACACTGTACATCATCTCTCATGCAAATGCCTTTTCAAGGCTTGTGTTTAGATCTACACTTAGCAATAGCACTTAAGATGCCCTTATTTTGGCCTCTTCCCCCCCCCCCTCCAATCCTTTAATATTCCTTTTTCCAAGCTGAGTTGGAATCAAGCATTCCTGCAGTACACAGATACAGGACAAATGCTTGTGTTTCTGCTCTTAGGTTTACAGCAGGGGTGGACTCCTGCCAGTTCTAACCTCTTCTATAGAAGAGGTTCCACAAATCTACCGTGCCTTTTAGAACTGGTTCCAGCTCCCTCCCCCCGCCAGTCTGCACATCATCAAGATTCAGAGTGAGAAGAGGAATTCTGGGAGTTGAAGTCCACAAGTCTTAAAGCTGTCAAGTTTGAACACTCCTGGTGTTTTTTTCTTAAGGATTAGGGTGCAAGGGTCTTGTAACTTGACTGCTTTAAGACTTGCGTGCTTCAAATGCCAGAGTTCCTGAGCCAACATTTTGGTTGCTAAGCAAGAGCATTGTTAAGTGAGTTTTACCACATTTTACAAGTTGGCCATGCCCACCCAATCACATGGCCGGCAAGCCACTCCCACCTGGTCACATGGCCAGCAAGCTACTCCCACCCGGTCACATGGCCAGCAAGCCACTCCCACAAAGCAGGCCACACCTACAGAAGAGGTTCTAAAAAATTTTGAAACCCACCACTGGTTTACAGACATAATTTAAAATCTAGTCCTAGGAATCCTGCACTCCTCCCATCAAAAATACAGATATACGTAAATCTTAAGCTTCTGTCTTCACCGGAAATGTTTGTTTGGCTTTTCCTGAGCAATAGTAGCTACCAGATACAGTAATTCAAGCAGAAGGGACATTGGGGAAAAAACCAAGTCCTTATCACATCTTTCCTGAGAAACTACACTGTATTTTTTGGAATTTGACCCCTTAGAAGTTGGTGGTATGCTGGAACATTCAATGAAAAAGCACTACAGTGACAAAGGAAGACTGCTACAACCCTTCAATCAGATTTTGTCTCCAAAGGAGACATTCTTGGCAGTTCTCTACACTCACATTAAATTGGATGAACTCAAGAACAAATGTAGTTCCCCAGGTTTAACTATTGCAAAATATCAAAGGAAGAAATCAGTACATATCACATACTGCCATGGCTTCCCAGTCTGTCTGTCCGTCCATCCATCCATCCATCCATCCATCCATCCATCCATCCATCCATCCATCCATCCATATTTCTACACTATTCCAATTTCATTCTTCTGGTATACAAGAATATCAATAGCAATCTTAAACTACAATCAGACTTCAACTACAACTAATGAAAAGTACAAAAAAAGATAGCTATCTGTCTTCCCCAGATGGCTTCAGATATCAACAGACCACTTTAAAAGGAAGGTTTTCAAACGTTTATGGAGATTCTCAATCATCCAGGTCCTTGTTTTCCCCAAGGTGTTTTTTCAAGAGGCAACTGGACTTCCTTGTTTTTCTTTAAAGACATTTCGCTTCTCATCCAAGAAGCTTCTCCAGCTCTGACTGGATGGTGGAGAATGGAAAGATTTATATTCCTTGCGGACAGCTGGTCATTTGCATTCTTTTAGTGAGTCGTTGTCCAGCTGTCCACAAGGAATATAAATCTTTCCATTCTCCACCATCCAGTCAGAGCTAAAGAAGCTTCTTGGATGAGAAGCGAAACATCTTCAAAGAAAAACAAGAAAGCTCAGTTGCCTCTTGAAAAAGCACCTTTGGGACAAGGTTTTCAAAAGTTTCCTAAACAACAAGAGTGAAGCTGGTTCTGTATGTTCAGAACCAATACATTATATACCATTTTGGTGACAACAAAGAAGACTGGCCCACACTCCCTCATTTCATGTAGGCATCGGAGAAATTGGTGTTGCAATCCAATTGATTGAGATGGTATCAAGCTGGTGAATTAGAACCCTAATAGATCCCACAGACTAGGCCTCCTCCGAATTCCATCCGCCGGCCAGTGTCGACTGTCGACTACCCGGAGGAGAGCCTTCTCGGTGGCTGCTCCAACCCTCTGGAACGAACTCCCCGTGGAGATTCGCACCCTCACCACCCTCCAGGCCTTCCGCAAAGCCCTTAAAACCTGGCTGTTCCAACAGGCCTGGGGCTAAAGAACCGTTGCCCCTATCTCGAATGGTATGATTGTTGCGTGTTTTAAATTATGTATTGTTTTGTGTTGTTGTTAATTTGTCTGTATCCCCCTTCCCTGGTTTGAGTTGTGAGCCGCCCTGAGTCCCCCTTCGGTGGAAAAGGGCGGCATACAAATGAAATAAACATTCAAACATTCAACATATCCCATATAGTTCTTCCTTGACCCGACAAAAGCGTGCACGACAAAAGCGCGCCGACAAAACCGCATCGCTAAAACTGTGACGTCATCAACGCGCTGACAACAGCGCACCGACAACAGCGCGTCGACAGAAGGACGATTTACAACAGCGCGTCGACAGAAAGCCAATTTAAGTTAAGGTAAGGGTTAGGTTTAGGGTTAGGTTTAGGCTTAGGTTTAGGGTTAGGGTTAGGGTTAGGGTTAGGGTTAGGTTTAGGGTTAGGGTTAGGGTTAGGGTTAGGTTTAGGGTTAGGTTTAGGTTAGGTTTAGGGTGAGGGTTAGCGTTACGTTTAGGTTTAGGTTTAGGGTTAGGGTTAGGTTTAGGTTGACAACGCGCTTCTGTCGCCGCGCTGTTGTCGGCATGATTCAGCGCTCATTCGTTGGAGTGCTTTAGAACTCGCGGTTTTGTCACCGCGGTTTAGTCGGGCACCCTTTTGTTGGTCGCCCTTTTGTCGGTGAACCTAGTTCTTCATATACACCATCCTCAGCATCAGAGCTCTTGAGGTAGGAACATCTGAAAGTAAACACACATGTGCATATGCACATGGAAAAACACACCGACATAGGATTTTCTCCCTAAATTTTCTCCTTCAAGTCTGTATATTTTTACTTGCTTTAATTCTGGAAATATATTAGCTTGGAATTATTCTTGAGGTTTTCCTCTTGTGACACCAAGCAACTTCTTAGAGAAATTCCACTGGTTGACCTTCTTATTGATAGTTACAGAATGACCTATTTGATTTTCAAATATAGTTAATGCCAGGGGTGGGGCTAAAATGAGCTTGGCCCATATTTCAATAACACTTACTGTATATACTCAAGTATAAGCCTAGTTTTTCAGCCCACTTTTTGAGCTGAAAAAAGCCGCCTCGGCTTATACTCGAGTCAGTGAAAAATTTGCCTGAAATGGAGGAGAAAAAGGGGCGGGGCCATGCCGCTGGGTGACGCTCGTGAATGGCCCAGTGCCCCTGAGTTTCCCCTCCCTCTGTGTCAGTTTGCCGCGCAGCGCGCACCGCACCATCCCCCCTCCTCACGTTCTAATGTAATGCAGGGCTATCTTACGATTCCCCTTCCTCCCCCTCCTGCCGCTCTGCAACGATGTCCCACCTCCTCCTTGTTATGGCAAGCAGCCACATAGCGATGTCCCACCTCCTCTGGTACAGTGATCCAATGATAGGAATCACTGTGCCGTGTGTCATAGGAGGCGGGACATCATCATCACAGCGGGACATCAGCATCATGAGGTGAGTGAAGTATTTCATTGAATACACCGGTATTGTGTGATAATAATTTGTTATGCAGAGCAAATTTTTACAATGGCTACTGTATATTTAATGGGCACAGGCAGGCTGTATATGTTATTCAATGGGCAATGGCATTATTGGTATCTATTTTTATTTTTGAAATTTATCGGTAGCTGCTGCATTTCCCACCCTAGGCTTATACTCGAGTCAATAACTTTTCCAGTTTTTTGTGGTAAAATTAGGTGCCTCGGCTTATATTCGGGTCGGCCTATACTCGAGTATATACGGTAAATGAATTTATAGTTTCCAAATTGATAAGCAAACCAACATATATGTTTCTTTTGTGTTTTTTCCCCCCAGTTCTCTAAACCTGAGGCAATTCCCTGATGAAAAATACATGAAAAAATCTTGTGTACAAGAAAATGCAGACCTTTTAATGCACATGAGGTTGCATACAGATATTCCTGCGGATTAGAGGAAGACGAAGGATTAAGGTGAAATAGGGTAGAATGAATGTGCTTCAATAAAATGCAAATCTTACAGAATGTACAGAATATTTCGGCTCTCCTCCCACAGTCCCCGCACCCACCCTCCCACCCCACCCCAGGGATGAGTTCCCCTCACCTTATAAATTATAACTAAATTTGTATTTTATATAACGTGATAATCCTCTTTGAGTGCAGCTTAGCTGAACACCGAAGATAAAACCCGAACAAAACCTCAATTCATTTTGCATCATCAGATTTTTGTTTTTAAAGGGCTGTGGGGGAAACCAATCAATGCACAGATTTAGGGTCTCCCCCCCCCCCTTTGGGAATTATTCTCTCTTAGCACCTCCTGGAGGAAGGGAGAGAAAGCACATTGCAAATACTTGTGGTATCACTTCACATGGCGTTGCCCTGATAGCTGTGGGCAGCAACGGCATATAGAACAGCTGGAACAGAGGGTGTAGGTGTACATCTCCTCCCAGAGCAGATGTTGCTGCAGGGCAAGGAGAGAAGGCTGACATGCGGCTGTTTGAAATAAAGAAAATAGAATTTTGGAGCTGCAATATGCCCAAAATAAGAGTTTTTTTTTTTTTTAAAAAAGGGAGGGAGAGGAGGAGGAGCAAAGTAGAATCCCTTGATTGCCAAGTGGATGGAATATCTGACTGCTTCTCTTTCTCCTTCAAAAGGGCAGCGGCTTTTAATCCATAAATGCGCACAAATCCCACAAAATAGAAGTATTTTAGGCATCAATGCATCAACGTAAAGATGCTTCTTAAGCTCCTGTAAACATCACCCTAACCATCACCCCACTTTTCTTGACAGAAAAGATTGCTGGAGATTTCCAACTGATCTGTGTTTTAAATTTGTAGAGACAATCCCTGTTTGCTGGTGGTTATTCTGTTTGATAGTACAGGTATTCCTTGACATACAACAGTTTATTTAATGACTGTTCAAAGTTAAACAGCGGTGAAAAAAAGTGACTTATGACTGTTTTTGACACTTACAACCTTTGCAGCATCCCCACGGTCACATAATCAAAATTTGGACGTTTTGCAACTGACTCATATTTATGACGGTTGCAATGTCCCAGGGTCATGTGATCAACTTCTGTGACCTTCTGGGAAGCAAAATCAATGTGGAAGCTAGATTCACTTAATAATGGCAGTGAATCGCTTGATTCACTTAACAACGTTGGCAAGAAAGGTGGTAAAATGGGTAAAAACTCACTTAACAAATGTTTCACTTAGCAACATAAATTTTGGGCTCGATTGTGATGATAAATTGAGGACTACCTGTACTAATCAAACAATAACTTTATATTTATCCTTTGGAAGTACTTTGTTAAAACACAATCAGTACCATTTCTTTAATGCTCTCCGCTGAAGACCACTTTAAGTATCTCTAGTACAGTGTTTCTCAACCTTGGCCACTTGAAGATGTCCAGACTTCAACTCCCAGAATTCCCCAGCCAGCATTTGCTGGCTGGGGAATTCTGGGAGTTGAAATCCGGACATCTTCAAGTGGCCAAGGTTGAGAAACACTGCTCTAGTAGGATGAATATTTGTGTATCATCCCTCCAAAGAGCAGAGATTTGTATAACATATGTGTATGCAGATTTATATTTACAAAATTACATCAAGAAATAATTACAGGTCATCCTAACAAGGAAGACCATGAGCAGTTCCTCAGTCTGTCATCTAGTTTAAGACTAAGACCCACCCCACTCTTTATTTATTTAAATTACCAGAAACACAGAGGACATGTTCAGATTTGTTTGGAATCTCTTTTCTATCAAATTCCATTCATTTGTTGAAAAAGAACTTGTTCTGGCATTCTCTTCTCATACGAGAGAGAGAGAAACATGGAGAAATTCTCATGGAAGGACCTTAATGTTCTTGCACTTTTAAAACCTAGGTAAACGATTGACCTGCTTCCATTGTGTTGTGTCATGATGAGCCATGGTGGCGTAGTGGTTAGAATGCAGTATTGCAGGCAAACTCGGCCCACAGTCTGGAGTTCAATCCTGGTGGGCTCAAGGTTGACTCAGCCTTCCATCCCTCCGAGGTTGATAAAATGAGGACACAGATTGTTGAGGGCAAAATGCTGACTCTGCAATCTGCTTAGAGAGAGCTGTAAAGCACTGTGAAGTGGTTTATAAGCCTAAATGCTAGTACTATTGTATCACTAACCTTCCAGCAATCTAATCCCTCCCCCCAAGCTTCTGATAGGTCAGTTCAATCCCCTATAGTTCTCCATCCACAAATGGGATAGGGATTTCATGTGGCCATGTGTTTCCAGATTTATTTCAAGTAGAAGGACGTCTATTGAGAGATGTTCAACTAAATAGACACCTGGTGTTACTGAAGTAAGATACCTAGCCATCCACTACTACAAGCATGCACATGTACATTGATGATCTTGCTTAGTTATTTGGAAATACCAGTTCTTGAGGTGTGAGATACATGGCTGGCTAGGGCATTCTGGGAGTTGAAGTCTACGCATCTTAAAATTGCCAAGGTTGGGAAACCCTGACATAGAGCAACAAAATTGTGGTAACATTCAATCTGTACATTTCTCTAGATTCAGTGGTGGGTTCTGGCAGATGCTACTGCCAGTTTGCTTATGGTTGCACAGCACATGCGTGCTTGATGCGTGCTGCGTGCACATGCGCAGCACTATAAAAATGCTTCTGTGCATGCACAAGAGCCAAAAACAAAATTAGAGAACCGGTTTGGGGGCATGGCAGGCCTGGGTCACTGCTGGTTCCGCTGACCCAGGCTGCCAAACCACTACCGGTTCGGCCAAACTGGTCTGAACCGGTAGGAACCCACCACTGTTAGATTGCTTACATCTGCTCCAATTGCAGATGTGATCTAATCAGCCCAAGGTACAAGACTTTAGTTTAAATGGATAGTGAAGCTTTTCGTCAAGTGAATCTTGGAGAAATGTCTTCTCATCTACATGTTCATTTTTCTGGTTGGTTTTTGGCTGTTCTTGTAACTGAACAGGCATTTTTATTATAACTGTTCTCTGCACCTTGGTTACAAGCCTTACAGACCTCTGGTGGAATTTCCCAAAGAGGCCTCAATTATTTTGGCCTCCCCTTCTTGCTTCCTGTGGAACTGGGAATCAACCAGTGCTATTGCTCAAGAGGCAGGAGCGGAAGCCAGGACCCTTGGTGGGTCCTGTTGTTTGTTTTTTCTGTTTCACAAGGTCTGAACTGGTGTCAGAGCTGTGCCCTCTGCCTCTTGCAACATCCCCCACCTCCATCCCAGGGTGGCATTCTGGGCTCCCGGCCAAATGTTTCTCACTAATGTGGATTCAATAAGGCTGGAACTCATGAGTATTAGATTACTGGCCACCTGTTGGGACAGCTTAAGATATATTTCTGAAAGCACCTCAGACATGGGCAGAACTGCTTTTATTAGGCAGGCAAATAATTCAGCTACACTATCTGTCTGAGGCTACTGGTCTTCTTTTAGCAGATACATGCCCTGGGCTGTTGAATGCATCCTCATTGACAAAGCCAAGCAAGTGTTTCCCCAAGCTTCCTGCCTTGTCTGCAAGCCTTTAACCTGTTCGTTATGGAAAATTTGGGGACAATATCTGGCATCAAAAATATAATAAGGTTGGTGCTCTTGATTCAAGGATATATCAACTGGCCCATGTAGAAGTGTCTTGGTGTGGTTGCTCTAGAGAACTTCACTAGCCTTCTTATCTGCAGATATTTGGATGTTGTGGTGGTGAGTATATATTTTTACAATGTTCTTTGATGGTGGTTGGAGAGATTGGGGGAGTTTCTAGTTCAAGTCCACTTTTAGGGACAGAAATTCCTTAGGTAGGGTAATCATGATCTCTCTGTCTAACCCAACTCAACTCAACCCAACCCAACTCAATCAAATCCATGAAAGGTTGTGGAGAAAAATAGCAATAGCAATAGCAGTTAGACTTATATACCGCTTCATAGGGCTTTCAGCCCTCTCTAAGCGGTTTACAGAGTCAGCATATTGCCCCCATAGTCTGGGTCCTCATTTCATCCACCTCGGAAGGATGGAAGGCTGAGTCAACCCTGAGCCGGTGAGATTTGAACAGCCAAACTGCAACTAACAGTCAGCTGAAGTAGCCTGCAGTGCTGCACTCTAACCACTGCGCCACCTCCGCTCTCTATGGGAGGAGGGTATGCTATGCATACCACCTTGATTTCCAGAAGGAAGGATGTGGTATAAAGCTAACAACCAAGCAACCAAATAAAGAGAATGCAGACAGCTTTAAAAAAACCAAAACAAAAAAGACACTGCTTAAAAGTAAATGAAAAATAAATTCTTAGTAGGTAAAATAAGGATTTCAATCACTAGTATGAAGTTTGTCCTCAAGCAGCTAAATACCCCACGCACACCCACAAAGGCTAACTTGAAGAGAATAATTGTTTGGAGCCATCATTTCATAGACTGAACAATGTGAAGTTGGCACGTTGTGTTTCTTTTTCCTGCACAAGATTCTGATGATGGGCTGAATGTAAGAAGAGAAGGCTCAGTTCAGGCTTCATGAGAGATCTCTTTTATACCTTGCCAATTTTTTCACCAATCACACTGCAAGTGAAGTATCCCTGAACTGATTTAAAAGGAGGACAGCACACAGGGAAGAGCAGAACTTCAAGGAGTAGAGCTACAGTTCATTAAACTGTTAGCTATGATTTACATTGCCACAAATTGCTACAGAGCATATCAAGGATTTGTCATTGACACCAGCAGGAGCTGGTCGGGAGACATAAATATTGTTCACTGTTGTGAAGTGCCCAACATCACGGAGATACTGCAGAATCAATTCAATCAAGATACTTTCTCCCGACTCCATACCTTCAACTTACAGGTACTCAGGTGAGATTCTTGTCATTATGCTTCCCTTCCAACCATCAACTTGGGGGAGAGGCCAACTACTCTTGTGGCTTTAGAAAAAGTTCAACAAAGGATAAGATTATACACCACATTAAGTTACTGTGTATGTCCCATTTTCTTTTTGATCAGTGGGAGAAAGTGTGCAGATGTACAAGGTCACAGACATGACTTAAACCTCCTCAATATTTTTTCATGCCCTTGACTGGCAAAACATTTGCCTCCCTAAGCAACATTCAAGAAATTATAAAATAGATAGGGACATTCTCCATGGCACCGATGGATTTTTAAAAAAATATTAAAAGTCACTATCATGTCGGAGATGAGAAATGAATTTTGTAAATCCAATGGGCAGGGCTACCAAGCACTCACAATGCTTCTATTAACATTAATTAAAAAATGGTAAAACCACCTACATATGACATTTTTTTAAACCTTGTGTAGTTCAGTCATTATTTGACTCATGTTCTACTTGTGTTTTCTTCACTTTTGTGCCCACAAGAAGTGCCCCGTGAAATATATAGTTTACAGAAACTGTCTGGTCACTCAGAAAGTCTGGAAAACATTCCCTTTGAAAAAAAAAAGTCTCGAAAAATGCTTATGGCCAGAATGAGACAGCAGAGCAAATCAATCAACTGACAATGTATTCCTGCAATTTGGAAGGAGGCTGGCTGTTTTCTTCCAGTTTCCAATTCCACTGGAAAAAAGTTGGTTTTCCACTCAAAAGGATCTGTACCATTTGGAACCCAGCTTTATTATGAATCATCTTGTTCACACACCCAAGCCAGCTCCTGGTATGAGGGGGTCCCTGAGTAAAATGGGCTTTTGATGAGCCCTCTTTTTAGGGCCTTGAAACCTGGCCAGGCTTCCATTAAAAACCCATCATGCCTCCAAGCTGTGGTTTACTTGGAGAGAGATTAACACTGGCCTGGAAGTGATCCCAGAGAGCTGTAAACTCATGTCGGGCTTGCCCTGTTGCAAATGTAAAGAAGACGCTCTACTCTATTCCTGGCCAGCACAATAAACCACAAACTATGGGGTACGGATGAACTTTCTACACCTTGGGCCAAGACGGTGCCCTCAGAGCCAAGTGGCAATATGTGTCATTACTGATAGCGCTTGTCGTTTGCATTTCAGCTAGCCCTGACTGAACAGAAGAACAGCTCCGAAAGGATTTAATTATGAAATGGAGGAGAGCGATGGAGGAGATGCCCAGAGCGTCAATGAAATATTCAGGCAACTGCGATTCCAGAGTCATACAAACCATTAGGAGAAGAAGCAAGCTTCCAGCATCATTTTAGAATTATGGGGTGCGTTAATCACTTGGCGTTCAATGCTGGTCCTGGTTTGGAAGGGCATTTCAGAGTTAGCGGTGGTACCCAGGATCTGAATTTGCAGGGACACACTTCCGCAGAGAGGAGGAAAAAAAAATGTGGACAAAGCAACTGCAGCTCCTTGATTGAGCAGAAAGCTTGAAAACCAGAGGGGAGGCTGAATAAAGCAGGTTGGCTTTAAAGCCGTCTGGAAGGCCAGAATTGAATCACCCACCCTTGCCTTGCACACAACAGAGCATCATTTCTGGGAGCTTTGAAAGCTAATTAATTTCCCAGTCGCTGTTAGGAGACGAGCATTTCTGATTTGGTTTGAGTTTTGTTTTCCTTCCGTAGCAATGGAAAGGTTTATTTAGCCAACAGTGGGGCGAGCTTGGGGTGGGGAGAAGAAGATTCACCGACGGTTTTCCCCCATATCCCTGTAGGGAGAGAGAGTCACACCAACCAAAAGGAGATTTAATTAGCAAAATCTCGTTAGGCAAATGAAATTATCCGTAAGACAATCCTCCTCTGGACAGGGGGTATGATTAAACAAAGCCATTAATTGAAAAAGTAGCTTCAGTAGCTCACAGAATCCATTCATCCTCTATGCTGGCTCCATTTTACCTCTTCAGGGTTGAGTTGACTAGACTCTTAATGGAAAGGTTTCCCCCTCCAAGCGTTTCAGAAATGTGGGTGGGAGCAGCAGGAGGCGGAAGAATCAGGGCTCTGGATCTATTTTTTATTTATTTTTTTTTTTTTGCATCTCATCAACAGGCTTTCCTTGCCAGATTTCGGTAAAAATGGCTTGATTGCATAATGCCTATTTGCATAATGTAAATTGCAATCTACTGGCAGAAGAGCAGTGTTTCTTTCTTTCTTTTTTTTTTAAGAAAAAGAGAAAAAAAATCCACAAAAGTCTATACTTTGCAGGCAGATTTGAATGGGTTGGGGGGGGGGGAGGAACAACACTTAAATTAAAATGAAGACGCGGCGTGTCTTTGTAGATGATGCTGATTAACCAGAATAGGAATGATGATACCGCACAAGCATATAAATGACCCTGAAGTCCTTTCATCTGTAAGATCTTTTAAGCCCCAAAGGGTTTTATTTCAGTTTGGGCCTGCCCTTAGCTGTGCTAAACCTGGGAGATTAAGTGACATGTTATCCAAATAGTCAAGGAGGCATCCAACATACTTGAATAATAAATGTTTGAAGAAAAACCAGGGAGCTGCATCTCCACCTGCACGATGGCAGGCCGGCCTTTCAAAACAACGAAGATTTTGGGTGTCGTGGAAGTTCCAACAGACCCCTTAATCTGTATGTCCAAATCAGTCCAGCGTTTCTCAAGCTTGGCAACTTTAAGAGGTGGCTAGCTAGGGAATTCTGGGAAGTCTACACATCTAAAAGCAGCCAAGGGTTGAGAAAAACTGTGCTAAAAGTTTTTGGAAAGGAAGTGCCTACTGTTCAACAAAAACATAGGATAGCAATAGCAATAGCAATAGCAGTTAGACTTATATACCGCTTCATAGGGCTTTCAGCCCTCTCTAAGCGGTTTACAGAGTCAGCATATTGCCCCCAACAATCTGGGTCCTCATTTTACCCACCTCGGAAGGATGGAAGGCTGAGTCAACCTTGAGCCGGTGAGATTTGAACCGCCGAACTGCAGCTAACAGTCAGCTGAAGTAGCCTGCAGTGCTGCACTCTAACCACTGCGCCACCTTCTCCTGCTTCCTTAATCTTCTCCATCATGTCCTTTGATTGCTTTTCATACCGGACTAGCTTCGGTTGGAAAGAAACCTCAACCAAATGGCTACTTGGTGGGTTTACCTGGAAGCAGCCCTCCCAAAGGTGAGGGTTACCATATTTATCCCCCATTCAGAATAACAGATTTGGGAGGGACCTTGGAAGTTCTCTACTCCAATCTCTTCTCAAGCAGGAGACCCTATACCGTTCCAGACAAGTGGCTGTCCAATCTCTTCTTAAAGGCTTCCAGTGATGAAGGACCCACAACTTCTGGTGGCAAGTCGTTCCACTGATGAATCTCACCGTTAGGAAACTTCTCCTTAGTTTATGTTCTTCCTGGAGGTTTTTCCTGCAGGTTCTTGGCTCAATAAGGTATCCTCCATCAATTATGTGTATAAATAGGAGTTGAGATCATATTTCCCTGGATAGCATTAGAATGTTCTAGGATGGTACTCCTGGACAACAGCGGTGTCCAGAACACAACATTCCAAGTTCCCAACTTTACACAATATATTGATGGGGGAAAAAATACATGTTAGCAAATGTGGATTGGTTAGTGTGATAATGCACCAGAAGTACTGATTGTCTGCAGCAATAAAGTCAAGATACACATTCATTTCTACTCCTCAGTTTTAACCTTGGGTGAACAGGTTGAATGAATGCAGCTAAAATCACCTTGAAATGCACAGTTTGTCATGTTGCACATGGAACAATGAAGGTTGTTTTGAACTGCTGAACAGACACTAATGTGGAGGACAATTGTGTTTTTCCAATGCATCTTTTAGCTTAATGAACAAAAGCTCTTTGGGTGTTTTGTGTGTGTGTGTTTTTTTTAACACTAAAGCAAGCCTGACTACTGCAAAAGTAAATGAGCATAAGATCCAGCTAGCAAAGGGCCTTCAGCAACGTGTAATTGTGAGGCTGGGGAGCTGCAGTTCTTGGCGTGAAAACAGGGGCATTACAAGTACATAACAATGCCCTTATTTTCATCTGTGAAATGCTAGAGGATATGATATTTCACATTAATTACTCTAGTTCTAAACACCTATTAAACTGGAGCCTTGCCACACGTTTTAAAAAAGAAGGATGCATAGATAGATTCTAAATTGCAAGCTGCTGCTTATGGCAATAGACCAAGGGTCTTTAGATGCAATCAATAACAAAGGATAATTCAGTATATTAAAACTGTGGACGAAGAACACAAATGATCACCCATTAGGAACACAGACTTTTTTTTTAAAGGGCATTGTCCTTTTTACACTTACCTTGATATGATATTGTTGCCATTTGAATTGATTTTCCTAGGAACTCAATACTGGGAGTGAAAACACTGATTTTAAAAATGCCGCAGTGTTGAAAATCTAAACACCCCTGTTGCAACGTGAAGCCACAACTACAAATTAATTATAAACTCCCCCTGAGCATTCTGCTAATTCCACTTGACTTTTTCCCTAAGTGATATTAAAAAATCAACCTTGACTCCTGGTAACCACCTGAACTGCAGTTTTCTTGGCAACATTTTCAGAAATGACTTACCGTAGTCGTCTTTCAGTGGCTGAGAAACTGGCCCCAAAGTCACCTAGTTGACTTTCATAACAAAGGTTAGGCTAGAACTCATACTCTCCCTTTCCTAATCAAATGTGACCACGCTTGGAATACTGCATCCAGTTTTGGTCACCACAATCTAAAAAAAAGATGTTGAGATTCTGGAAAGAGGGCAGAGAAGAGCAACTAAAATGATTAGGGGGTTGGAGGCTCAAACATATGAAGAATGGTTGCAGGAACTGGGAATGTCTAATCTATTTTCCAAAGCACAAGAGGGCAGGACAAGAAGCAATGGATAGAAACCAATCAAGGAGAGAATCAACCTAGAACTAAGGAGAAATTTCCTGACAGTGAGAACAATAAAGCAGTGGAATGACTTGACTCAAGAAGTTGTGGGTTGCTCCATCATTGGAGGCTTTTAGGAAGAAATTGGACAGCCACTAGAATGGTATAGGGTCTCCTGCTCATGCAGGAGGTTGGACTAGATGACCTCAAAGATTCCATCCAATTTCCTTAACAATTATAGCAATAGCACTTAGACTTATATACCGCTTCACAGTGCTTTACAGTTCTCTCTAAGTAGTTTACAGAGTCAGCATATTGCCCCCAACAATCTGAGTCCTCATTTTACTGACCTAGTTATAGCTTGAGTCTTTACTCACTACCCCAAACTGACTCCCAAGTAAGGTAAACCAAGTGAAATGTCTCGTTTATTATTTTTATATTTTTCTGATTGAAACAAGGCACAGAAAAACATGAAAGGAGTAAATAGGGCACTCCGGTTGTATGGATACGTTATTTCTGGTTCACACCAAAAATCTGTTTGGCACAGAAATATGATCTACTATTAGAAATCTATCGAGATAGCAAAGTCTTAAAACGCCAACAACACTTAGGATCAGTTGGTTCCCTCTTCTCTGCAAAGAAGTTATATCAACATGATTTGGGATATGAAAATTGGAGCCAACGCAAGCATGCTCTAATTTTTACCTATACAATATTGACAAAATGTACCCTTAGGACAGCTGTCATCAGGGATTGCTTTGCCAATGCAAAATCTCTTCTTGGATTATGTATTTGAGATAGTTTTGCACCACCAGCAGATAAAAACAGACATTTAAAGAAGATCAATAAGTAAGCTTTGATGGCAAAAAAGGAAGTTTTAAGTAATGCACTGTTCTACCATATGTCTTGAAACAGCATGTATGCATGCATGCATGCATGTATGTGTGTATGTATCTATATGTATGTGTGTATGTATCTATATGTATGTGTGTATGTATATGTGCTTGTGTGTGTGTGTGTGTATCCCAGTTAAATTCCCTTAGACTTCCTATAAGGACAACCCAGCTGGAATTCTGGCTATCCGTTGTATAAAACAGAATGGCGAAGGGGAGAAATGTTTCTGGGACTTCTCTACCAAACTCAAGGGAGAACTGTTCTCATTGGTTTATGAGCCATAACTAAATGAACTGGACCAGAGATGCTTAAAAGGCCAATACATCGCTCCATTCGCTCCCCTTTGGAATACGCATTAATAATGTCCTTTAATGGGAGCCCAACTTCAAGCATGAATTCAATCTTGCCAATAGGAGGAAAGTCTTGAAGAGTTTGACCAGTCCTTGCCAAATATTTCTTCCCTCCCTCCCTCCCTCCCTCCCTCCCTCCCTCCCTCCCTTCCTCCTCCTCCTCCTCCTCCTCCTCCTCCTCTTCCCCCTTTTTCCAAGGGAGAAAAAATAAAGGTGACTTTTCATGGGTTTCATAATGCTTTTGTGCTCACCTTAGTGACCAGGTAGCTGAGGTATGTAAGACCACTCTGGTTGTGTTCTTACAATCCTCTTTTCTGCAGTCTACATCCTCCTTGATTTCTCATACTTCCATTAATTTCAAGAAAAGAGCTCAGGAGTGAACTCCTCCTATGCAGCTTTTTCAGAGGAGGCTGCAGAGCCAGAGAGATGCCTTCAAAAGATGCCAAAGAAATTCTAAAATATCCCAAGGATGAGAAAGAAAGCGAAAAACGAAATACTTTGGCAAGTCAGAGATAGAAATTAGCATTTTCATACTCCAAGGGGGTCTTGGAGAGGCCCTAGGGGTCCTAGGACCACACTTTGAGCAACTCTGACCTACAGATTTTTCTTCTTCTTCAAAAGCTGGGGGACAGACATTTATGGGAAGTGAGTTTGTCCAGATCTTTGAACAAACTGAGGTGGTGCCTTGATTAGAATGTAGTACTGCAGACAAAATCTGCCCACTGCCAGGAATTCTATCCTGACCAGATCAAGGTTAACTCAGCCTCCCATCCTTCCGAGATCGGTGAAATGAGGACCCAAATTGTTGGGGCCAATATGCTGACTTTGTAAACTGCTTAGAGGGGGCTATAAAGCAGTATATACGGTAAGTCTAAGTGCTATTGCCAGTGCTAGTGCTACGTCAAAGCTTTGCTCCCACAACTGAATGACTTCCATGTCTCCTCATAGCAAGAGCCGAGGTTGTTCTGAACTATAGACAATCTGAGCATGGCTGCAACTCAGCAAAAAATACAGTGTGGTATAGTTGATTGTTACTTTCTGTTGACATGGGAAGGAGGAAAGCGTTGAAATGATCTCATCTGCTCTGTAGCCATAGTGTTTCTAAGAGCGCCCCCCCCCTCGCCACCTTTTCCCATCAATACATTAGACGTGAACATAACATTCTGAATTTACTCTTTTTGTTCTCTTAATCGAGATGTTATTTTCACAGCATGCATAAGCTATTGCAGCAAGTATTGGGCCTATGACTGCTTGTTGATGATAAAGAAATAATAATGAAAAATTAGCTACGATTTACCGAACAGAAAAAAACAACAGAATTTTTTTGAAAAGGGGAAGCGTGCAATCAGATCTATCACCTTTGTAGGCAAGACTGAAAATCCTGTTTTCATTTCATGCAGGCATTTTGCATTTTACAGTGAATGCACCTTCTCTGTTTTCAAATGTTAAGTCCCCAAGTATGTTTCACAATTCCTAAGAGTTATCTTCGATTAAGCTGCTCCGGCCTTGAAAGAAAATAAAAATTTACAACCTTTCCCTCCAGCTAAGCTAGATGCTAACTTTATTTTATTCTGGGCTCGGTTTAAAACAGCAGCGACAACGCCACTGTAACCTGCTAATTCAATTTAAAGGAAGGAAAGGTGACAAGTGACTTATCCCTCTAACCTCCTCCAGAACTGCCCAAGGAAAAAAGAACTGCAATGAACTAGCCTCCCTTCTGATAAAGGTAAAAAGTTATGGAACTGTGAGTTACAACAATGGGCCACACAGACCGGAGGGGAGTGGTGGAAGCTTCATATAATCATGTTGCTCAAGGCTATGTCAGGCCTGCAATTATATTCCTTTTAGAATTTTGGCCTGCCACACTTTCCCTTATTTTATTATGCTGTTTCATTAGTATAGTTGATGGGAGGGGGGAATAGACAGGAGTAAGATTGTGGAATGTATTGTTATCATTCTTTTCTAGAAGCCAAGGTCATCTTTTGTCTCCGCACTAGTACACCTGACCGAAAGCAGCTGGGTGTGGGTGCCAGTGTGGAAGAAGGAGATTGGACCATGTGATGGATTGTGGGTGTAGGGACAAGATCATGAACTTTTAACTGGGTGGGATTCTGATGTCATTTCCAGTATTGGGATTCCATAGCATAATGCCAAGATGTCTGATTTATTAAATTGGAACTTTAAGGATAGTTTTGCCTTGGTCTCTGATTTAATTCTACATGATACTTGGAACACTGACAGACTACTCATGAACTTAATCAGCAGCCTAAAGACTGTCAGCAGGAGATGGTTAAAAAAAACCCAACATACTGGCCACAAAGGAAGCTCTATCCATTGCAGGTAGTCCTCAGCTTACGACCATTCATTTAGTGACCTTTTACAATGGCACTGAAAAATGCACTGTTCTCCACACTTTCCACTGGTGCAGCATCCTCACATGAGCAATTTTCAGATGCTTGGCCACTGGTACGTATATACGATGGTTGCAGTGTTCCGTCGTGATCCCCTTTTGCAAATGCTTGACCAGCAAAATCAATGGGGAAGCCAGATCCACTTCACAGCTGTGTTACTAATTTAATAGCCGCCATGGTTCGCTTACCAATTATGGCAAGAAAGGCTGTAAAACGGGGCAAAACTCACTTAACAAGTATCTCGCACAGCAACAGAAATGTTGGGCTCATTGGTGGTTGTAAGTTGAGGACTATTTGTATAACGGGTGCACATCTGTGACATGTAAAAATCAGATGGAGCATCAATAGCGACGGCAGTAGCACTTAGACTTATGTACCGCTTCACAGTGTTTCACAGCCCTCTTTAAGCGGTTTACAGAGTCAGCCTCTTTGCCCCCAACAATCTAGATCCTCATTTTACCCACCTTGGTAAGCATGGAAGGCTCAGTCAACCTTGAGCCTGGTGAGATTCTAATGGCCAAATTGCAGGCAGCCGGCAGGCAGCAGAAGTAGCTTGCAGTACTGCATACTAACCACTGCGCCACCACGACTGTTACTCAATCATACTGTTGTGGCTGCCGGTTTGATTTTTTTAAAACATAACCTGTGGAAGCCTCCAGTTTAGAACTAAGGTATGGTAGTCCTTCCCTAGGGAGATCCTAGAGCCATCCAGGTCATGGTTGTCCCAAAGGTGCTTTTTCAAGAGGCAACTGGACTTCCTGGATTTTCTTTGAAGACGTTTCGCTTCTCATCCAAGAAGAATTCTTCAGCTTTTCCAGCTTTGTCTTCTGAGCTGAAGAAGCTTCTTGGATGAGAAGCAAAATGTCTTCAAACAAAAACCAGAAAGTCCAGTTGCCTCTTGAAAAAAGCACCTTTGGGACAATATGGTAGTCCTTAATTTATAGCTGGTAGCTTAGCAACCCCTTGAAGTTATGAAGGGTTCCACCACAAAACCACAAAGCCCTTATCCACGCCGACATAAGTGCGGAGGGCAAATCCGCGCCGTTTGAAGCGCTAAGGAAAAACGCGACCCTACCGCGATGACATAATCGCGGAGGGCAAATCCACACCTTCCGAAGCATTCAGCACTCAGCACCCTAAACCTAACCCTAAACCTAACCCTAAACCTAACCCTAAACCTAACCCTAAACCTAACCCTAAACCTAACCCTAAACCTAACCCTAAACCTAACCCTAAACCTAACCCTAAACCTAACCCTAAACCTAACCCTAACCCTAAACCTAACCCTAAACCTAACCCTAAACCTAACCCTAAACCTAACCCTAAACCTAACCCTAAACCTAACCCTAAACCTAACCCTAAACCTAAGTCTTAACCTAACCCTAACCCTAAACCTAACCCTAAACCTAACCCTAACCCTTAACCTAACCCTAAACCTAACCCTAACCCTAACCCTAAACCTAACCCTAAACCTAAAGCAAACCCCTAAACCTAATCCTAACCCTTACCTTAATTTAAATCGGCTTTCTGCCGCCGCACTGTTTTAAAGAGCCCTTCCGTCGCCGCGCTGTTGTCGCGGCGGTGATGACGCGCGGTGATGACGTCGCGGCTTTAGCAACGCGGTTTTATCACCACTATTTTGACGAGCACGGTTTTGTCGTGCCACGGTTATGAAGGACCTCCCCTGGCCTGTATTGTATGTGAAGTCCCAATGGCCTCGTCCTCTCTGTGTTCACTTGATCGCAGTTTGGATGCTCTGCTTTTGCAGCTGTTCAGTATTTATAAAAATAATAAAGGTGGGATATAAATGAAAGAGTAAAATTAAGATAAATAAATATGGCTGTGTAAAGTCAAGGAAAGGGAATGGGTCCTGTCCAGTGATGGGATTCAGCCAGTTCGCACCACTTCGGGAGAACCGGTTGTTAACTGTCTGAGCAGTTTGGTGAACTGGTTGTTGGAAGAAATCATTAGGGCAGAGAACTGGTTGTTAAATTATTTGAATCCCATCACTGGTCCTGTCTGTGCTTTACTTCCACAACTTAGTTGCAGACTATCACAATAAAAGTTGGAGGTATTTCATAGAAGCTTTTTTAAAAAATAAAAAAATAAAACGTACCCCTTTTTTCTGTTCAGCTTGCCTTCTGTGAATGCCGGTTTCTTTTTCCTAATTCTGCAAGCAAAGATCCTGGAAATGTTTTCCAGTGTATGAAATAAGCCACCTGTAGATGGAAAATTACGAAGGCTGATATTCTCTCTTCCCATTCCCCGCTCCCTCCCCGGCTCTAGAATGCAAGTGGAAGTGATACGGAAGAACCACAGATGGAAAAATATAACAACCCTAATTTTACTTATTACACAATTAAACCACAATCAAAACAAAATATGTAAATCTATTTCTAGCTGGCTACCGTGCCGCTCCACATGTGAGCGGATCCAGACAAAACAGATGGGCTTCTGTTTGATGGCATCTGGGAATATCATTTCATAGTGAAAGTAGGGGGAAAAATATCTGGTGTCCAGGAACTATTTCCAGTCATACGGGGAGAAAGGAGAGCAATTTGGCCAGGCCTCCACTCTGCCATCCTTGGTCTTTAAGGGCCATTTGGGATCTTTTTTGTGTTGATGAAGAAGCTGTAAACCAACTGCCCTTTGATGGTCCTCTTAAGTGTTCCAGATTGCTGTGCCAGAGGTCATCCTACAGTTCTGTAGCTTTCCTTGGTAGAAGTGGCCCTGCCAACAGAGCGAGCTGGGAAACAATTATAGGCCAAGGGCGTAAAGCAATCCTCTGGGAAGGAATCCAGGGTTATTCAAAGACTATTTTCAGACATTCAGTTCTGTACAGAGTACGCCGTTCGAAAGCTATCCAATTGGGTAATAAAAATAATTGGCTACGTTCAAGGTTCTGACTGAAAAACAAAATTGGTCTGTGCAGCTGGCGGGTGGCTGTGGTCATCTAAAGTTTGAAACGGGGTTCCCATCTCTTCGAAATTCCTGAAGGAGACCGCACTCCCTCGAGGCATTTCTCAGAGATGAAACATTGCCCCATTATGGGCGGCCCATTGGGGGTGGGGGAGGCTACGTTGCACCATTCAGGTTGGTGATGTCTGATAAACGTGTCTTCTGCATTTGTTTATCGTTTTGTTTTGTTTGTTTTTCAAAATGGGGAAGAAACTTCAGTGAAATTTCATGGTGGTGTGCAAAGTTCCTGTGCTTGCTTAATTACCTGCCTGAGGTATGTGCTGTGCATTTCTCATTAGACAGCAATCTTTTAGGGCAGGGGTCCCCAACCCCCAGTCCGTGGAATGGCACTGGGCTGTGCAGGCCAACAACTGGGCCATGCAAACAAATGAAGCCCCTTCCATGGGATGCAGACAGCATGCAAAACCACGACCCCTCTGGTCCTCAAAAAACATCCTCTCCATAGAACTGGTGCCCAAAAGGTTGGGTGCCACTCAGAGGTGGGTTCCTACTGGTTCAGCTGAACCGGTAGTAACTTGGCAGCCTGGGTCACTGGAACCAGCAGCGACCCAGGCCTGTCACGATACCAAACTGGTTTTCTCGGTGGCACCATAGGCCCCGCCATCTTGTTTTTGCCTTCTGCGCATGCGCAGAGCCATTTTTGTTGCACGCCGCAAGTGCACGTAGCACGAATGAAGTGTGTGTGCACATGCACAGTGCACGCACACCCTTGAGCGAAGTGGCAGTGGCGGCAGCTGTAACCCACCCCTAGTGCCGCTGTTTTAGGGGGTTTACAGCCTTCCTGGCTTTTCCTACCAGAGTTAAATTCCAATCAAAAATTATAAACAGTTGGAAAGAGGATAGAACAATGAAAGGCAGAGTATTCTCTCTCTCTGTCTCTCTCTCTCTCTCTCCTTCCCTCCCTTCCTCCCTCCCTCTCTCTCTCACACACACACACATGCAAGAAGGTTCTTCAGCTCTTCATTCTTGGATGAGAAGTGAAATGTCTTCAAAGGAAAACCAGAAAGCCCCTTGGGACAACCATGACCTAGATGGCTGAGAATCTCCATATACATCAGTGGCACCCCTTAAGAAAGCATCACGCAGCACCCAGGAGAATTCCATTAACATTCAGTTCCTCTCAGAAAGGAAATTCTCCTTCATCAACCTGAAGGGCAATCAATGCCTTGTACAGCTGGTCCTCAACTTACAACTATTCATTCAGCGACCGTTTGAAGTTTCAACAGCCCTGAAAAAAGTGACTTCCAACTGCATTTACGATGCAGCATCTCCATCAGTGGTGGGATTCAGCCAGTTCGCACCTATTCGGGAGAACTGGTTGTTTACTTTCTAAACAGTTCAGAGAACCGGTTGTTGGAAGAAATATTATTTTGTTTTTTTCTACTTTACAGGGCTAAACCTGTAAGGAAAGACGGAAGGAAACATTCTGGCCTAATCTTTATTGCCTTGCTTACAGAAACTCCTCTCCAGTTAACCCTTATTACATTGTAACAGCTAAGGCGAAGAGCCCATGGATGTGAGTGATGTTGAATTGGCCATGCCCACCTAGTCACATGACCACCGAGCCCCACCTACCCATTTGGTTATTAGGGCAGAGAACTGGTTGTTAAATTATTTGAATCCCACCACTGATCTCCATGGTCATGTGATCAAAATTTGGACGCTTGGTATCCGGTATATATTGACAAGGACTGCAGTGTCCTGGAGTCATGTGATCGCCATTTATGATCTTCTCAGCCAGCTTCTGACAAGCAAAGTCAAGGGAGAAACTGGATTCCCTTAACAATTGTTATGGTATTGGACCTGGGTACTTGAGAGACCGCCTGCTGCCAATTACCTCCACTAGACCGATTAGATCCACAGATTAGGCCTCCTCCGAATTCCATCCGCCAGCCAGTGTCGACTGGCGACTACCCGGAGGAGAGCCTTCTCTGTGGCTGCTCCGACCCTCTGGAACAAACTCCCCGTGGAGATTCGAACCCTCACCACCCTCCAGACCTTCCACAAAGCCCTTAAGACCTAGCTGTTCCGACAGGCCTGGGGCTAAAGAACTATTGCCCCCGTCTCGAATTGGTATGACTGTTGTGTATTTTAAATTATGTATTGTTTTTGTGTCGTTTTAATTTTCTGTTTGTATCCCCCTTCCCTGGTTGAGTTGTGAGCCGCCCTGAGTCCCCTTTGGGGGGAAAGGGCGGCATATAAATAAAATCAACATTCAACATTCAATTGTGGTAAAAAAGGGACCTTAAATTGGGTGCAAAACATTTAACAATTTCTTGCTCAGCAATGGAAATTCTGGTTCTAATGACATAGTCGTATGTCAAGGAGTACTTGTAGTGGTGAAGCTGTTGGATGAGGAAAGAGGCAAGTCAGCATCAAATTTATCCTCAGCCATAAAAGTTCTCTAGATAACTGGATAATTCTTTCTTAACCCAACTGTCATCGCAGGGGGAAAAGAATGATCTTACCAATACTATGTGGAACTTCCGTTCAAAAGACAGAAGGAGGAGGAGAATATGCCAAGGCTATTTCAGCCCATTACTCAAATCAATCAAATCTGTATCAGTTTTCATAGGAAAGCACATGTATTACTACTACCTGTATGCACTACATACTTTGAATTTATTTCAGCGAGATATTTCTTCCTGCACAAAATGGAGTGAGTGTCTTTGCTCAAACTGCCGTCAGAAGTTCCTGCCTCAGTATTAAAATTTTTAAAAAATTAAATACCCAGCTGAGGATATTTTCATCAGTTAAAAAACTGTTTGATAGATTCGAGGTTTAATTCAATTCATTAAAAGGCTGTCACTGACCTCCTGAATTGAGCCTTAATTTGCTGGACTGAACTGCTTAGGGGGAAAATGATCACTACTAACCAATTAACGAATCCTTGACTAAACTGGGGTTCATTCTTCTCCGATTAATTCATATGAATCCATTGAATGCTGTTGAATTAAGCAGGTGACAGCTTTAACATTTAAGTGTACTTCACATTAATGGACAATGGTGGCCAAATTGAATTGGTTTCTTATTCTGAAAGAGATTCTCCTGAGCATTTGAGAAGTCAAGAAAGAAGCAGAAGATCGCATAAGAATCCCAGTGGCAAAAGAGAAACCTATAAGGGTAACACATTAAATGAAGGCAAGCTTTAAATGTCAAACACTTTTTTTTCCAGTATCCTGTCTTTTATTGGACTGGTTTATTGATTCAGAAAACTCAGTCGAGATTATTAACTAGGGCAGAAGCAAACAAAAAGGCATGGCATCTCAAGCTCCTGAGAACTGAATTCTGAAAACGGCCACGGGAAAATGTCAAACCAGACAGGAAACATGATCAGATAGCCACAACAATAGCATTTAGACTTATATACCGCTTCACAGTGCTTTACAGCTCCCTTTCTAAGATGTTTATAGAGTCAGTTTATTGCCCCCAACAATCTGGGTCCTCATTTTACTGAAGTCGGAAGGATAGAAGGCTGAGTGAACCTTGAGCTGGTCAGGATCAAACTCCTGGCAGTCAACAGAGTTAGCCTGTAATACTGCATTCTAACCACTGCGGCATCTTAGAATTAGATAAGCTAATTCTACTTTATTGTAATGCTATTTAACATACTCTTGCAAATCCAAATGTACTGTTCTTCCCCTGTCTGCTTTGCAACCCAAGAAATTAGGGAGAGTCCCTTCTTAGTCTCTTGCCCTACCCAGTATCCAGCTCCAGGCTATGCTGTCTCTTATCTGACCATTCCCTAGGCCAGGGGTCTCCAACCTTGGCAACTTTAAGACTTGTGGACTTCAATTCAGTCCACAAGTTGAAGTCCACAAGTCTTAAAGTAGCCAAGGTTGGTGACCGCTGCCCTCGGTAGCATTCTTTGCCCCATCTCCCAAGGTCTTTTACACATCTGATTACAGGAAAGGAGGAATGCAGGAGTACAACTAATGACAAGTCATTCCCACTTATATGCATAGGAACTCCAAGTTTAAGTATGTATCAATGATTGAATGATGCTGATCAATGATTGAATGTTCTGAGAAGGCAGGCACAACAACACGAAGCAAAAAATGTCACGTGCAAAGGATCAGAATCATACGTTCAGTACAGTGGTGGGATTCAAGAAAATTTACTACCGGTTCTGTGAGCGTGGCTTTGTGGGTATGGCAAGGGAAGGTTACTGCAAAATCCCCATTCCATCCCCACCCCTCTAACCTGCTTTCCAGCTCCGTTCTCCTGTTCAGGGCAACAAAAGAAGAGCAGCTGGGAGGCAGCAGGGGCGGGGCCAGCCTATTTGTCGGTTCTCTGAACTACTCAAAATTTCTGCTACCGGTTCTCCAGAACCTGTCAGAACTGGCTGAATACCACCTCTGGTTAAGTAGCAGGTCAAGATTTATTGCTCAAACCTGTAGAAAAGAACCTAATCAACTAAAATTCAATACTAAATTGGGTCAACAGAATTCAAGAGGGGATGGATTTGGATTGTTTGTGGCAACGTAATGACTCTAAGCGGATAGCACACTTAACCCCTCCTCCCCAAACTCTGCTTTATCTTCTGCTGGCACGACAGAGTCTCAAATGCTGATGAAGAAAACTTTATTAATCAGTCCCAACTTGTTTCAAATATGACTTTTTCAAGGGCTCTCGGCATAGGTGGTGGAGATCTGTTGCCCTGAAAGCATTAGCACATTGCAGTCGAGGATTTAGAAAGAACTACTGATTTCAGGTCAATTGGTCTCACGCAAATCTACTAAATGCCATTTAAAAAGATGAACATTGAAAGTATGTTATAAGCTCCATTCATATCTCTCAGCATTTTCTTTTTTGCTCTTATTTAGCAATAGCAATAGCAGTAGACTTATATACCGCTTCATAGGGCTTTCAGCCCTCTCTAAGCGGTTTACAGAGAGTCAGCATATTGCCCCCAACAATCTGGGTCCTCATTTTACCCACCTCGGAAGGATGGAAGGCTGAGTCAACCCTGAGCCGGTGAGATTTGAACCGCTGAACTGCTGATCTAGCAGTAGCCTGCAGTGCTGCATTTAACCACTGCGCCACCTTGGCTCTTTTTGTAGGGTTGTCTTATCCCAATGCACCCAAAACCCCTAAGTCAGATAAATCTGGTCTAGACTCTCTTTCTTGTGTTCTCCCCCCAGTCAGCAGCCAACCTTGATTAACTAATGACAGCTAGGCTGGCATTTCTAAGGTGGTTCCCAACAGCCAGCATCCACGCTGCCCCATCTCCCCTGTGGTGCAAGGAGAAAACCAGACACTTCAACCTTGAATGTCAGGGGGGGGGGAATCCTGATCATATTGGGGATAGCTAGCATCAAAGGCTTATTTTCACAGAGATGTGCCCCCGCTTCTGAGATCAAAAGGGAAAATCCCTCCAGGAGGTTTAAGATAAATCGTGTGACAAAATTACCCACCCACCCCCAGTAGAAACCATTGTTTTGCAGTAACTGCGGCTCTCCTGCTGCTCCCTGATTCTATCGCCACAAGGATTTTGAGCTGGCAAACTGTCTTTGTCTTAGTGGCTTTACGTTTCAATGCAGGGATGGGGGGGGGGAGTGGAGAGAAGGAAGGAAGGAAGGAGAGAAGAGGCAGGGAAGAGAAGGAAGAAAGGATGGGCGAGAGGGAGGAAGGAAGAGGCAGGGAAGAGAAGGAAGAAAGAATGGGAGGAAGGGAGGAAGAGGCAGGGAAAAGAAGAAAGGAAGAAAGGATGGAAGGGAGGGAGGAGAGAAGATGCAGGGAAAGGAAGGGAAGAAAAAAGGATGGGAGGAAGGAAGGAAGGTACAAGGAAGCATCTTCTTCTTTCTACAAGGCAAATTGCCTCCTTGTTTCATTCTGCAGCACAACCCTCTGAGCTTTTCCCCAAAGCTTTTGTGCTCACCTAGCAAAGCAGAAACCGTACAAAGGGATTATATGCAATCTACCAGCATGCTGTCAGTTGTACCAACTGGGGGGAGGGTGGGAGGCACATTGGCACTGACCTTTTTACAGCCACTTGGTGCCCCTTCTTTTTTTATTATTACAAAAGAGTTCCAAAATAAATTCCCACTTGATCTCAGGTTGGAGTTCTGGCTTCCTGCAGAGACCTGCTCTGGGATTTTCAGTGTAAGATGGACATCTTTTTGCACCCCCAAATTACGTGGAATTACCTTTGCACATCGCAACTATTCTCATCTTCAGTCCTTGGAGCTAAATTCATAGTAAACTATGATGTGGTTTACTGTTTACTGAACACAGGACAGTGATAGGCCACACGACGTGGATTAGAATCATAGGCATCCGATGAAGAGAGCTGCAGCTCATGAATTTTTAATCCCTTTGTTAGTGGGAAAAGGTGCTTCCGGATTCCTGATTTTTTTTTTTTTTTGCAAAGATGGACTAACACAGCTCTTCTCTTCAAAGGGCTAAAATGTGGCTCACTGTACACATTAATCCAACCCTAACCAAGCCACATTTTGACTCCATGCCCTCTAAATCTCTTGCATGCATAACAGACCGTAGTCTAGTTTCAAAATAAAGCGAAGTCCAGAGCAGAGGGTGGGTTGATTCCATTCTATCATGAGATTTGAATGTGGAAACCCAGCCAAGGGATCTCGTGATGCGTTGAAATGCACAGCCAAAAGGAATTCCAAGAAAATACTTTAATTGCACATTACCAAAATGCAGCATTGCAACAGTTCCTCTTTGCTATGCTGGTCCCACTGCTAACATTTGGCCCATCTCAGAGTCTTTATATCTGTCCTGACCTTTGACATCGATGTTCCAAGAGGCTGATCAAAGGGGTTAGTTTCATAAAGAAAGCAAGAGGCGTTTTTTGTTAAAACAGCTGGCGAAACATGTGGAGTTCTCTTTTTTTCCTTCCCCCAATGGGATGGAATGCGGATCTGGTTATCAAGCTTTCGGCATAATGCGTGTTGAGCTTCCCAGATCAATAACAAAGGTTCAAAAAAACAGGAAAGGCTCATGCAAGCAGAATGGCTAGCAAACGCTTCTGAAGAGAGAAAGGAAAAGAAAACCGAGCCAATCAAAAGCCAAGCATAGCATCCGAGTGACACAAAAAGGAAAGCGAAGAATATCCCCCACAGTAAGGATTGAAAGAGGCCTGCTGCAAAGATCTCCAGTAGCTAAGGTGGAGTTTTATTGCTGATGGGTCTATCCACCTTTTTTGTAAAAGAAAAGAAACATCCATAGATGAGGTTACATTGACTTTTTAAGAATTACAAGGTCATCAAACAGCAGCCTCTGTGGTGCTTCTTGCAATGGTCATGCTTCTGCAAAACTCTTCAGTGGAGAAGACCTACTTCCAAAAAAGCTACAAGTGTAGGAATAACCCGGCCATTCTGCAGACCTATCCACACCAGTGGTGGGTTTCAAAAATTGTTCAAACCTACTCTGTGGGTGTGGCCTCCTTTGTGGGAGTGGCTTGCCGCCCATGTGATCAGATGGGAGTGGCTTGCCACCCATGTGACCGGATATGAAGATGCCAACGACACTTGTCAGAACCACCTTAAATTACCTCACACACAGCACTGGCATGCATAAGAATATGATGTAAACTTGTTTTTTAAAAGGCATCTTTGGTTTGCGTTAAAACAACTTCAACACACGCAATGTTCTGATTGCACCACAAACGCAGTAGTCATCCTTACCTTTCACAGAGGCACTGAGTTTTATAAATATGAGCATGATAGTGTAGAATAATCATATCCAAGGACCAGTGGTGGGTTTCAAAAAAAATTTGGAACCTCTTCTGTAGGTGTGGCCTGCTTTCCGGGTCCACTGGTGGAAGCTCTTCTAACCGGTTCAGTAGATTTGACGAACTGGTTCTACCGAATAGGTGCGAACTGGTAGGAACCCACCTCTGATCCACACGCAAGATCAACCAGTGCTACCAGCGTGTGTCTTTCAAGGTTTCTCATCAGAAAGATTTCCTGCAGGGATCCCCACTTGCTCTGTGAAGTCCCTTTGTGATAGTAGTCCCAAAAATGCTTTTCCAAAAGGCAACTGGGCTTTTTTTTGGTGGGGGGGGGGGTTCCTTGAAAATGTTTCACATCTCAACCAAGACGTTTCTAACTGAAAAAGCGTCATAGATGAGAAGCAAAATATTTTCAAGGAATAAAATCAAGAAAGTCCAGTTGCCTTTTGGAAAAAAGACTTTTGGGGCAACCATCACCTGGATGATTTGAAAATCTTCATAGACAATTTGTGATAATAGTACTCTAACTGGGATAGAGCAATTTGCTGTGAAAAATTCTGAGAAGGCAGAATGCCAGTGAGTGCATCTAGCTCTTTCTAACCAAACTCTTACATTTTTGAAGCTTTCAGAGAAATTGAAGAACTCTTTTGAGGCTTGCCTCTACTCCTTAACATTTCCTGAAAGTCTAATCCTGGCTTTAAAAAAAACAACCCATGAATTTTTGAACTGCAATACAGTCACTTTTCGGATGCCAGGATCAATCAGCCTCTGTCTACGATGTGACAGACATTCATAGAAGTGAAATAACTGAATCTAAAATATTGTATAAACCCTGAGAACAAAAGTTATACTGTGAACAGATCCTCCATGTCTGCAAAAAAAAATAAAAAATCAGTAATTGATAGCTCACTTATCTGCTAAAATGCTGTCGTTGTTTTAATAGCATTCCTGAGATTGTTTCACTGTTTCCATAAGATCTAAACATTTTGATTACCATTCCTTCTGTGTGGGAGGACAGAATCCTTTGCCAGTCTCCTTCGCTTCGTATAATTTTAGCTGTGACTAACAGATGAGCAACAAATGAACATTACTCTGCAGTCATAATTTGAACAGAAATCTGGCTGGATTTGGTTTGTAAGAATAAAACAGGAATATAAGAACAAAGAAAACTGCTTAATGGGAAATCCTCAACTTTCAGCCCTTCTTTTAGTGACCAAAATTACAACAGCACTGAAAAAAGTAATTTACAATCAAACTTCACACTTATAGCAATAGCACTTAGTCTTAAATACCACTTCATAGCTCTTTGCAGCCATCTCTAAGCAGTTTACAGAGTCAGCCTCTTGCCCCTAACAATCTGGGTCCTCATTTTACCCACCTCGGAAGGATGGAAGGCTGAGTCAACCTTGAGCTGGTGAGATTTGAACTGCCAAACTGCTGGCAAATGTCAATCAGCTGAATTAACCTGCAGTACTGGATTCTAACTCCCACGCCACCATGGCTCTTTTGCAATATCCATTGCAATATCTCCATGGTCATGTGATCCATTTGAGCACTAGGCAATCGGACTGTATTTACGACAGTTGCACTGTCCCGGAGTCATGTGATCACCATTTGTGACCTTCACACCTGGCTTCTGACGAGACAAGTCAACGGGGAAGCTGAATTTGCTTGACGACCACGTAAGACATTTAACAACGGCAATGACTCCTTAATATCTGTGACAAAAAAGGTTGGAATATTGGGCATGGCTTACGTAACAACTGCCTTACTTAGCAATGTTAAAGTAATCCCAATTGTGATTGTAAATCAAGGGTTGATTAGATGTATACTGATTCAGATTTAAGTGACATTGAAGCTAATATTAGCTTTAACCACTAGCAGTGGTTCTCCGGAGTTCAAGGTGTTTCCAGCCCCACCTGTAGATGCTGGGACTAAACCTGGCATTTCTGCATGGAAATATCAGTGCTACTGTGTTGGATTCCATAGGAATCTGGGAGTCTTGTATCTCCTTCTCCTCTGCAATGTACCACTCTTTTATTAATGCCTTTACGATGTCATAGAACAGGGGTGTCAAATTCAAGGACCAGATGTGGCTCTGGAGAGCTGTGTGTCACCCTCCCGAACTCTGTTTTCCATGGCAGAGGGTTGCAGGAGGCCGTCACAGCCGAAAATAGAGCCCACTTGGCCCATCTCAGGCACTCCTGACACAAGTGACGTCGAGCTGGCCATGCCCACCCTGGCCACACTCACCTCACCCCATCCCCCAGGTCAAACACACCCCTGATGTGACCCTCAATGAAATCGAGTTCGATAGGATCATTCCGTAGCCGTGTTTCTCAACCTTGGAAACTTTAAGATGTGTGGACTTCAACTCCCAGAATTCCCAGAGTTGAACCAATATGCTGGCTGGGGAATCCTGGGAATTGAAGTCCACACATCAGTGGTGGATTCGGAGCGGTTCAGCAGAACCGGTAGTGGTTTGGCGGCCTAGGTTGCTGGAACCGGCAGCAACCCAGACCTACCATGCCCCCGAATACGTAGAATAATTTTTATTGCACTGTGCATCAAGCGCATCCATGAGTGAACTGGAAGTAGTACCTGACTGTTAGGGAAGGGAAAAAAGGCTACTACCTTGCCTTAGATTGTCCCAAACCTCCCCACATTTCTTAAATGTCTTTCTCTGTCATAAATTTGAAGACTTCTCTTTCTTTCAGAGGATCAAAGAGTGCTGAAAAAGGAGGTGGCGCAGTGGGTAGAGTGCAGTACCGCAGGCCACTTCAGCTGATTGCTATCTGCAGTTCGGCAGTTCAAATCTCACCAGCTCAAGGTTGACTCAGCCTTCCATCCTTCCAAGGTGGGTGAAATGAGGACCCAGACTAAGGGGGCGATATGCTGACTCTGTAAACCGCTTAGAGAGGGCTGAAAGCCCTATGAAGCGGTACATAAGTCTAACTGCTATTGCTATTGCTATTCAACTTAAGCTTTCATACAATATTCAAGAGCCCTGGTGGTTAAAGTGCAGTATTGCAGACTGCCCAGAGCCAGGAGTTCAATCCTGATGGACTCAAGGTTGATTTGGCCTTCCATCCTTCCAAGGTCAGTCAAATGAGAATTCAGATTGTTGGGGAAAATGTGCTGACTTTGTAAACCATTTAGAGATGATCAGGGGAGGAAAAGATTCAACTGTTTAACCAAGATTAAGTCTGAGTCACAGGGAACCAAAAATTAGGAATCCCGGGGAGCAAAACAGAAAGACTACACAGAAAATCAGATAGGAAGCACACATGCAAAATATTAATCCCCCCAAAAATCCTCACTGCTCAGACAAAATACCACCACTAACAGGAAATATTTGGTAGGATTTCTTCATCAAATAGGCTTCAAAGTTAAAGTCAGTTCTGAGCTAGTGAGTTCTTTGCCCAAAATATTCCAGTTTGTATTTCTGGAGATTTGCAAAGAACTGGAGCTTCTTTACTCTATTCCTGGCCAATTCACAGCACTTACATTGTTTATACTCAGTCCCCTGCCTTTAAAATTTGTGGCAGGCCTTTTTGAGATGTTCTTCCTTCCCATCCCAAAATCATGTATGATTAGTTATTGACGTGCATCAATTTACTTGACTGCAACAACTTTCCCTTCAATTCAGTCCACTAGATGATATTTTGGTTTTGCCCCCAAACACACAAAGTTTTGATGTAGTTTAAACTAGGATATAGCTATTACCACATTCTCCATGTAGACAGTTTTAGTGCCTGGAAGCAGAAAGGAAGAGAAGTTGAACAGGCATATCGGAAGTAATCTAGGAGCATTTCTTCATAGTGATGTATAGCTTCTGCTAATGTTATCCCCACCATGACTGAGGCCATTAACATGTGTACCTATTACTGTTAGTGCATACCAATGGCTGAGTCATTAGTGGGGATGCTTCCTAGGATGACGGCAGCTTGACACTTTGGCAGACTCCGCCAAGCTCGTACAAGTGTCACATTTGCTAACAGGCAACAAACCTTATGCTGGTCTGGGACCATAATAAATATTGATACTATTAATAAATAATGGAAAGGTTGGTCATTTCATGAGACTGCTTCCAGCCTTGTGCTTTGGATTTTAATTATAGCAATAGCAATAGCAGTTAGACTTATATACCGCTTCATAGGGCTTTCAGCCCTCTCTAAGCGGTTTACAGAGTCAGCATATCGCCCCCACAGTCTGGGTCCTTATTTCACCCACCTCGGAAGGATGGAAGGCTGAGTCAACCTTGAGCCGGTGAGATTAGAACCGCTGAACTGCAGATAACAGTCAGCTGAAGTGGCCTGCAGTACTGCACCCTAACCACTGCGCCACCTCAGCTCTTGACAATCACAGAATTATCTGTGATTGACTTCATCCCCAACTGAGAAGTCTCCCCAAGGGTTGAGGTTAGACGTGATCACAACACCCACTCTGCCTACCCTCAAAGGAAACAATGTCCAGGGTGCCAAAGGCGGAACGTGGCATGATGGCCCAATGATATAAGGACCTCTGCTTTGGACAGGGGGTTGGAACTGGAAGATGTCCAAGGTCTCTTCCAGCCCTATGATTCTATGCTTCTACTTTGATTGACTGAGTTACAAATCAGAAGTCAACAGGAGTTCTGGAAGTGTTGTCAGACCAGGCACTGCTTTGAAAAGGAAGAATTCATTTGGCCTTTTCTATAAAGATGATGAAGAAATCAAAGTAAATGCTGGCTATTAGCTTTGCCAGCTTTATTTTTAGTATGAACCAGAGGTGGGTTCCTACCAGTTCGCACCTATTCGGTAGAACCGGTTCGTCAAATCTACTGAACCGGTTAGAAGAGGTTCCACCAGTGGACCCGGAAAGCAGGACACACCTACAGAAGAGGTTCCCAAAATTTTTGAAATCCCCCCACTGATCTTTGGATATGATTATTCTACACTATCATGCTCATATTTATAAAACTCAGTGCCTCTGTGAAAGGTAAGGATGACTACTGCGTTTGTGGTGCAATCAGAACATTGCGTGTGTTTAAGTTGTTTTAACGCAAACCAAAGATGCCTTTTAAAAAACAAGTTTACATCATATTCTTCTGCATGCCAGTGCTGTGTGTGAGGTAATTTAAGGTGGTTCTGACAAGTGTCGTCGGCATCTTCATATCCGTTCACATGGGAGGCAAGCCACTCCCATCCAGTCACATGGGCGGCAAGCCACTCCCACAAAGGAGGCCACACCCACAGAGTAGGTTCGAACAATTTTTGAAGCCCACCACTGCTTCCAGCTCTATGATTCTATGCTTCTACTTTGATTAACTGAGTTATAAATCAGAAGTCGAGTTCTGAAAGTGTCAAGTCATACCAGGCACTGCTTTGAAAAGGAAGAATCCATTTGGCCTTTTTCTATAAAGATGGTGAAGAAATCAAAGTAAATGCTGGCTATTAGCTTTGTCAGCTTTATTTTTAGTATGAACTTCAATTTTTTTGAGAGTTCCACAGGGTTGCAGAGCTCAAAGAGATTTTGCACACTGCAGTTTGCTACCCAGAAAGTCCTAACTAAAGAAACAGATTCCCTATGAGCTTTTTTTCATCCAATCTGAACATATTAATTTTATTAAGCTTTAAAACAGTAAGGGTTACTTTGCTTATAAGACACCTTGTGGCACGGCAAAAACATCACACTTCTGATATGATTTTAACATCCAAGGTTGGGATAATTTAGAAACAATTTTCACTTACCAGCTTGAAAGACAGAAGTCTCAGGATCCAACTCCAGTAACCATCTGTGAATACAGCAAAGAATATTGTATTAGAAAGGGCCAAAATCTCAGCAAGAATGGAGCAACATTGACAAGTGTTGGAAAAGGAAAAGGACAAATCCAAAGTTGGAAAGTTAAGATATAATCAGGATTGTGAAAATGTAATCAGATAACTAAATCAGAAACTAATTTATGAAGGACTGAGCACTCTTTGGAAGTCTAAAGGATATGGGGACTGAGTGTTGAAGGAGCAAGGAGATTTAGCCAAAAGATCAGGATTCTGCCTCATATTGAATACCTCCTTTAAAATGTTACCAGTAGTAATCAATCTTTAGAAAAACAAATGCCTCAATCTTCCACTTCAAAAATACCAGCTAATTGATGTAAATATGTTTACAACTAACCCATCATCGAAGGTTAAAGCAAGATGGGAAGTTTAACTTCTGATGTATTTAAACTGCATTTCTTCATTAACTGGGTTCTTTTATTTCATTTCTTGTCACAATTGCTTTGAAAGGAAACGCAGTTTTACAGCTGCCTTTTGCTGCAGTGGAATTTTGTTTTATGACTGACTTTAGTCTGTAAAAGTTTTATACTGTTTTACGTCATTAGATCTGAGGATTCCCACCATTAAATTAAAATCCTCAAATATGATACAGTGAGTGGAACACTAAGATTCAAGCCAGCCAAAGCTCAATTTCAAACTTTCTGTCAGCAGTAGTGCTGATAAGACATATAAAATAAATCTCTGACAAATTCCTTTAGGAATGGATAAATGTAAGAGTTCAAATAGTCTCTGTTTCAGCATTGAGGGGTGTAACTAATACATTGGTTATCATCCATTTTTCTCAGATCAAAACCTTCACAAAAATGTGTATGAGCAACACGCTCAAGAATAAATACATCTATAAAAGTTACACTTTGAAAAATGTAGAGCATGGTGGTGCAGTGGTTAGAATGCAGAATTTCAGGTTGATTCTGCCCACAGCCAGGAGTTCAATCCTGACTGGCTCATGATTGACTCAGCCTTCCATCCTTCCGAGGTCAGTAAAATGAGAACCCAGATTGTTGGGGGCAAGATGCTAACATTGTAAACCACTTAGAGAGGACTCTAAATCACTGTGAAGTGGTATATAAGTCTAAGTGTTATGTAGTGATGTAAAGAGAAACAGTTCTTACATCGTAAAAATGTCAATTTACAAAAGTGCATCCTGGATAATCAGGGAACTGTATATTAAAGGGCTAGTTTTTTCAAAGAATAAATGTGAACCACTACACATATTATATTTAAGTGAAGCTACGTACAGAAGCACTGAATGATAGAAAACATACCTACCCCCCAAAATCTAGAATTTTAAAGCCTTGCTAGATTAAATTACTTTATATGATTTAGAGAATTATATAAAGAAAACGGGAAAGGGCAGCTTTAGATTATAACTCCTTTTTTTTCCTGTCTGTATAAAATAAATAACTCTTATGATAGGTCTCTCCACATTGCCTTCACCCTTTTTTCTCAAACTAAAGATATTTGAATCATTTGCAAAGGTATTAGAAGTATCTGGTTAACAAGTTAGCCATTCATGATTAATTTCTTACATTAATCTTGGGCATTTTTTTCCAGTTTGTGCATGGTTACCCAATGGGAAACTTCATATGTATCTGTCCTTTACCACAAAATATCTCGTGTGAAAGAGCTCGTAATCTTCCAGAGCTTACAAATCTTCTTCTTCTTTGCCTCCTTCCACTCCTCAGCCTCCCATTACCACAAATTTTTCCTCTACACCCTCCCACCCCTCTTCTGCACTGACCCATTCGTTGTTCAAAGCAATGCCTTAAACAGTTCATATTTTGTTAATTGTACAAGCCTAATGGAGGAGTGTATTGGCAAGAAGGGGAGGGTAACGGCCATCAGGCCAGCAATAAAACAAAATTAATGGTCCATAGGAAGAAATCATGTCCACTTAATATCAGCTTTGAAACTCTAATAAAATAATGTGATATCAACAGCAGCAGTGCGTTCTGTCTCATTCTGACACACTCATACACAATGTACGCAGATTGCTTACACCACATTAAATCACTCATAAAACAGACCCAGTTCAACTGAAGCTCACAAGATCCTCCAGGGAACATAGCAGACCAGAAATATGTTGTGTAAGGATCATTACCAGCATGCACAGCTGTAGTAACACCCACAAAATCCAGCCCAGAGGCAACACAGGGGGGAGAGGAGTGTTCCTGGAATAGAGAATGAGGTCTCCATCAGGGCTTCAGTAACCCTTTCAAAAAATGTTGTTCTACTGAACGCTTTGGAAACTCAAAGCCGGAAACCTGGCTTCACAGCAGATAATGCTGGAGAGAAGGAGAAGGAGAGAACTTCAGATTTTCCATCGGTGATGCTATAATGTCACCAGGAGAAAGACAAAAGGCAATACTTGGAAGATAACTGACTTTGGAAATTCTATCAAACTAGTAGAGAAAGTTCATGAAATATAGGTGGCTGGAGTATAATTGTCTTACCTCTTTCTTGACAAGGTAGGCAAAGGCATGAAGTGAACGTCCTTGCCTTTAATTATCACCTGTTAAACCACATGCTAAATTCTATGATATCAGTAATATCCCAAGAGAAGATATTAGTGCAAAAATTCCTTCCATCTGGGTTTTTCAATAGTGGAGCCCTTGCAGTGTCACCCCCATAGGGAAGACTGACTCAAGCTTTCCCTTATTTGCCCCAACAAATGGTAAGAAAGATCCTACTGAAGGATGAGCTCCTACAGTATCATTCTTTGGGTTGCCTAGTAGCTTTTTACCATCTCTATCTAGATTTCTTTTTCACGGGAATTCCATCAAAGTTGAGCTCAATTTCTGATGACTTCATGGATACTGTTAGGTAAGCTCCCTGTTGGGACAGCGAGTATGTTCAGAGAAGTGTTGTGAGAGTTGTGTTGGAGAACACACAAACCAGCATACAGAGACACTGCAGTTTCAGTAGGCTTTTACTTTCGTGGAAATAGAGGTATCAGAGTCCATCAAACAGTCCAAGTCATACACGGATAAGACAGTCAGTCATCAATGTCTTTCAGTTAAGGGATAATCCAAATAACATAGTCCAGTATCATATAATCAGTTCAGTACTCAAAGTTTGCTAGCAGTTGCAAACCTTACAATAGCTCATGGCACTTTCTAACAGCCAGCTTCCAAAAACACTCAGATCAGATCAGCCCAGCATCTAACGAACAGAGAGCTAATACTCATTCTGACTCCCTCTTATGGCCGATTGAGGAAAACAGCAAACTATCACATTTTACAGTATGATTTAAAGAAACAGGTACAACATTGTTACATGGTTTATATATTGCCAACCCAACCGTTAGATTATATTCCTAACAGACACAACCATGAAGGTTTTCTTGATGTTATTCCCAGTCTGGTTTACATCCCTGGTGTTCGTCTCATCCAAGTACTAACCAGATCTGACCCTGCATAACTTCTACACTCCTAGATATTTTGGCTGAGATTACTAATTCCTTATTTAGTTTTTATTTTTATTCAAAGGGGATGTTCTTGCACTGTATTATCGTTCCTTATAATGATTCATCTAATGAATCAGAGTCCAATCACAGGGAGATTCCACATGGATTAGATCACTACCATGTTCCAACACAGATCAACTCTATTTCTTTGGAAAGCCAAACAGAAAGAGGGTCTTTGGAAACCCCAAAACCGAACAGAAAGTTGGAAAATATTCTTCACTGCATTGTGATCCAATCACAACTTTCAGGCACATACAGCCTCTGTATACAAGATCCTGGTTGTATGCCAAAACAAATCTAACACTCTATCAAGGGCCAATAGATGTAGGTAAATAATGTATTCACTATAACAAGATTAACAAAATTACCCCATCTGGAAAATGCAGACCAAGGTAAATTAACAAGTGGTGGCTACAATAGAAAAAAAGTCACCTGCAACCATGCATAGCCAATGGTGTTTTTAAAAGGCAGTAAAAGCAAAGGTATATACATTCTTATTGTTAAAATGCAATTAGAACTTCCCTTGATATATACCACCTCTGGTCACAATGGCGTGTTCCATGCTGTAGACGCAATTTAAAAAAAACTCAGCTAACCAACTTATACTGTTTTCCAGGCTGCTCAGTGAAAACCCAGGCAATAAAGTGACATTTCTGTCACATCTGAACTCCCTAGCTAATTCAGAATAATCTACTTTTAATGGAAAGCAATATATAAGAGGTAGTGACATTTGGCTGAGTTCTTCTTTGTTTTAAGCTCCAATTGTCTTGGAAGTTACCAAAGTTACTAATAAACGTATTATTTCTGCACAAGCTGGGTATATTACCATAAATATCTACAGAGTTTTGAGAGGCATTTTATTGCATTTCTTTTTATTTCAAGCTCCTGTGTTCCATATAGGAAACTATAAAAATAAGCATGTCTTCCATTACATTGGCAAGGAAACCAACATTTTTGTGCACTGGTGAATTCTCTTACTTATTCTAAAATAAATATTCAGTACATCCATTAAGGATGGTCTCTTTTGGTCTCTTTTTTTATTACTAGACCACAGACCTGTAAGAAATTGCCCCAAAATAACAATTCAAGTGGCATCAGATTTCAAAGGACCAGAACAATTAGATCTGCATCTTGCAGTCATTCCAGGATCTGCAGAGATGGTTCTTCAAACCATCCTTTTTTAAGCGTCACCTATCGGAATTCTGAAGTTAAAAGACACACAGAGAAAGAGACATACACAAACATAGGCATTTATATTTAGCTGGGTACCTTCACTCACCCATAAATTGCTTACTGATGATATGATCCAAAGATATAACTTATTCCTCTACTGCACACTGAATGATTGCAATCAATATTGCTTAAAATCAAAATGCACTTTTATTTGAAGATTAGTTCCATCGACTCTGGTGGAATTTATCTCCAAACATACTTTGAGATCCTAGTGACTAGAAAGAGACGAATGTTTGTTGTGAAAGTTGATAGTTATATTATAGAGACAACTACTGGTTGTAATAGCCACACTTATCTTGATATTGCTTCGGGCCTGGGTTTTAAAGCAATGTCTTAAAACCCTCCAAAGCTGTTGAACCATCAAGCCATGTAGTGTCCACCAAGGGCCAGGATAGGTTTATATATGTCTCCTGATTTCCTTTCAACCCTGAGATTTGATAAAACAAAGGAGGACATCAAACAAAGGCTAGAAAAAATGGGACTTCAAAATAACCTTGCAGTTGCCCAAAGCTATATCAACTTTATAACAAATCAAGGAAATTGCAACTCACACAATATTGTACCGATATAAGTTATCCAATTCAATATTGCTGGGGCTTCTCTATATTGTGGCCCAATGCCCTTCCTTCTGTAATCAGGGATGCACTTATGGCAAGATAACAAGAGAGACTCCCTTTCTTATTGAAGATGCCCCTGGGCCTTTGATGAAATTGAAAACTGAGAACATGCCTTTTTTGCAGTGCTGATTTCATAAGGAATCAGCGTTCCCAAGTAATCCAACTCTTAATAGAGAAACTGTCTGGCCATTCAAACCAATGATATTTAAGAATGTTTCCAAAACGATAAGCACTCTGAAACAGCTTATACAAATGCTATATTTATAGTCCAGTCTATAAAGCTTTCCTATGTTCAAACTCAACATCTTCACCAATTTATTAGAATTTGCTGATATCTGAGGCTGTATGCGGTTGTTTTTTAAGTTTTATGATCTAGTCTTGGAATGCAATTCATCGAGGTCCAGGAAAAGTCTTATGAAACAAACTTTAGTCTCCCAAAGATGCTTTTTCAAAAGGCAACTGGACTTTCCTTGAAGAAGATTTGCTTCTCATCCAAGAAGCTTCTTCAGTTCTGACTGCATGGTGGAGAATGGAAGGATTTATATTCCTTGCGGTCATCTGGTCATTAGAACTCTCTCTGAGAGCCGTTGAGGCCACTGGGAGGGTTACCTGTGAGCTCAGGGTCACCTGAATAGTGCAAATGGGTGTATGGAACCTTCTTGGAACTACTGAAAGGACTGTGTTGTAAACTGGAGATAGAAAGTCCATCTGCCTTTTTTAAAAAGCACTTTTTGGTCAACCATGACCTGGATGACTAAGAATCTTCATAAACTTTAGTATCTGTTTCACCCAATATCTTACTCCAATGGAATGAAAAATGCACTGGTGTGACATAATGTTAACCAATCAGCATTTACAACATGAGCAATCAACAAAGTTGATTTTAACTGTAATCTGCAATGTTACCAAAACCATTAATTATCAGCTATGGATAAGCACACTGACTAGTACCAAATGTATTTAGGGAATCACATAAAAAGAATGGTAAGTAGGCTGTACTGAAAAAAAAAGAGGCAGGGTGAAGTTAATTTGACTAGTTTGAAGTTTAATTTGGTTGAACCAAGCGTTTGCTAGATTAGAAAAAAAAATCATTGCTTTCCCTCCAATAGTTATATTAGGACAGACAGCTGAAATTTATGTAGGATATCATTGTACTATCAATTCCTATTCATGGCAGATGACATCACCTGGCACTATCCTTAAAATTCAACTCTTTTCCTATATAATTTTTTTTTTAAAAATCGTTACCTCAGAGACTTAGAATAAGCCTTCTCGGTGGTAGCCCCGACCCAATGGAACGATCTCCCCGTGGAGATTCGTACCCTCACCACCCTCCAGACCTTCCGCACAGCCCTTAGAATCTGGCTATCCCGTCAGGCCTGGGGCTAAAGATTGTAACCCGCCCGAATGGTATGAATGTTGCGTTTTAATCATGTATTGTCTTATATGTAAAAGTTTGTCTTTTTCCCCCCCTTGGATTGTGAGCCGCCCTGAGTCCCCCCAGGGAAAAGGGCGGCATACAAATAAACAAACGAAACGAAACGAAACGAATAAATGGAATACTACTCAGCTCAAGCAACAGCCAAATGAAGACACATTATAACTATTCTAATTAATATTGGTTTGGGCTGGACATTTGAAAACAAAAGACACAGCTCATCCTTGCATGGTGCATACAATAAGGCTCTCAAAACATAGTTTTATAGGTGAATAGAGTAGAGTAGAGTAGAGTAGAGTAGAGTAGAGTAGAGTAGAGTAGAGTAGAGTAGAATAGAATAGAATAGAATAGAATAGAATAGAATAGAATAGAATTCTTTATTGGCCAAGTGTGATTGGACACACAAGGAATTTGTCTTTGCTGCACATGTTCTCAGTGTACATAAAAGAAAAGATACATTCGTCATGAATCATAAGGTACCACACTTAATGATAGTCATAGGGTACAAATAAGCAATCAAATCATACTAGAAAACAATCAATAGAAATCGCATGGTCTTTGTGGACAGGTTTAAAGACCAAGGGTTTTCCTACAGCCAACCTTGGATCTCGAAGTAGTTCTCAACTTATGACACAATTAAGCCCAACATTTCTGTGGCCAAGTAAGACAACTGCTAAATGCATTGTGCCTGATTTTATTATCTTTTTGCCACGGTTGTTCAGTGAATCAAGGCGTTGTTAATTGAATCTGGCTTCCCTCAACTTTGCTTGACAGACAGCTTGGGAAGGTTACAAATGGTGATCACATGACCCCAAGACACTGTAACCATCATAAATACATGTCTGTTTCCACACCCCCAAATTTTGATCAAGTGACCACGAAGATACTGCAACGAACTATGAAAATCTGAAAACCCATTAGAAGGCCCGCTTTTTCAGTGATGTTGTCGTTTCAAATGGTCACTAAATGAACAGTTGTTAAGTCAAGAACTACATGTAGTATCAAGGCCCACATCTGAGGTAGAAAAGACAGATCGATACTAAGAAATCCGGGGACATGATTTCTACATCTTGGACCTGCAAACAAAGCTTTTATCTGGCATATCAAGAAAGAAGGCCAAGATTTCTTCATGCTGATAAATTACACACAGAAGGATTCCTTGAGAGGAAAATAGGATTCCACCTGCCATTTCTTCTCATGGTAAGTCAGCAGAGGTGGGTTCCTACCAGTTCGCACCTATTCGGTAGAACCGGTTCGTCAAATCTACCGAACCGGTTAGAAGAGGTTCCACCAGTGGACCCGGAAAGCAGGCCACACCTACAGAAGAGGTTCCAAAAAATTTTGAAACCCACCACTGGTCCTTGGATATGATTATTCTACACTATCATGCTCATATTTATAAAACTCAGTGCCTCTGTGAAAGGTAAGGATGACTACTGCGTTTGTGGTGCAATCAGAACATTGCGTGTGTTGAAGTTGTTTTAACGCAAACCAAAGATGCCTTTTTAAAAACAAGTTTCCATCATATTCTTATGCATGCCAGTGCTGTGCGTGAGGTAATTTAAGGTGGTTCTGACAAGTGTCGTCGGCATCTTCATATCCGGTCACATGGGCGGCAAGCCACTCCCATCCGGTCACATGGGCAGCAAGCCACTCCCACAAAGGAGGCCACACCCACAGGGTAGGTTCAAACAATTTTTGAAACCCACCATTGATGTCCAGGCACTTGTATTTCTTTTCCTAGGAACATGCATAGGCTTGATAGTCACACCAGCTTAGAACAGTGATTAAAAATAAGCAGGTAGTTGGTAGAGCAGTACTAAGCACACGTGCCTTGTGTCTCATCAATTGCAACAATGCAATGTGCCTCCTCCATGGGCTCAAGAAGATTCTGGGGTCTCCTCTGCATTTCCAAAATCATCTTTAGGGATTTCCAGGAAGGGTCAGAAATATCAGCTCTCAGGTGCACAAAAAGAATGGAGTGGAGTGGAGTGGAGTGGAGTGGAGTGGAGTGGAGTGGAGTGGAGTGGAGTGGAGTGGAGTGGAGTGGAGTGGAGTGGAGTGGAAGGGAAGGGAAGGGAAGACAAGACAAGACAAGACAAGACAAGACAAGACAAGACAAGACAAGACAAGACAAGACAAGAGAATTTTTATTGGAAGAGAAGAGAAAAGAAGATAATTTTTATTGACCAAGTGTGATTGGACACACCATTTGTCAATGGAGCATAAGCTCTCAGCATACATACAAAGAACAAACTATATAATCTAAGAAAACTAAGAAAAGCCCAGAAATAAGG